>NW_027513586.1:909000-1212000 GCF_048772815.1 Callospermophilus lateralis | reverse complement strand
CTTGCAGCTTTAGAAAATGGCAATTCACCTCAAGTCTGGCTTGCGCATCTTAAACAGTAAATCTTTGACATGGTCGTTGCACCCCAAGTTATTATAACATTGCACTGGGATCGGCAAGTCTTTCCTCGTTATTCTTAGTGTTGGAAAGCCCTTGCACTCTGCCGGTCTTGGTGCCATTGCACGCAGGTGGGTTTTCACACTAATTCTTCTCTATTGCCTTAAAGTCCGTTCCTTTCTTTCAGGGTGTTGTCAACTCGTTTGTCGTTGTGTACAGCCACAGTTCAGCCTCAGCTGTCCCCCTTCGTCCACCTTCGTCACGATACAGGATGCGAGGCAAGGCACTGCACTTGAGTGATCCTTGAAGTGGACCTCAAGGAGAGCATGTCCTATTGCATGCGGGTTTGATGTCCACGCCCCGCCCCACGAAAAAAGGCGTCTGCTGATATGGCTTCGGATCTGGGGAAGGGCCCTCCTTAGGTCTGAGCCATACTATGCAGCCACTTCTGCACAGTGGGATAGGACCTCTACTCTCGCCTGCATTGTTTTCAGAAAACAGAAGGGGGGAACTGTGGTGAGCCACTTCTGCAGATTATGGTCACCATTGCAGGATGGTGCTGGCTCCACTGTGGTCTGTGACAAACAACTACTTGTTTGGGAGAGTTGATGCATGGTTTTTCAGCACCCTATGAGAAAGTTCCACGTGGCAGCTTCGCATTGGGGCTTGGGATGCTTTATTAAGGCTGGGAGGGGCATCCGACAAGGAATTAGAAGAAATATCAAGGGCCTGAATAAACTGCTGAAAGAAGATTCCTGAGTTGCGTCTTCCTTGCGGGCAAGGGGTCGCGACATCACGGCAACAGAAGAATAGGTAAACAAAAGGCCCAAAGCAGGGTTTCTCCACTGAGACTTTCCTGGTCACACTGATAATTGAGTTTTCTGAGATGTTCCCATTCCCTTCAGCTATCCAGTACATGGCCATGTCACAGAGTTTGGAGGTGGTACATATCTTGGACAAAAAACCATGATCTTATTCTTGAGATTAGCTAGATTTCAGGAAGAATACCAGAACTTAGGATGGTAGTATGTGTTGCCCATCCACAAGGCAAGCCACAGACCATTCATAAACTGGGCAGGTTAAATGTTGGGAAGCTTTCTACTAGACAGGACACATCTATCGATGCATTCTCTTTTCTAATGTCTACAACCACGGACTCAGTGGGATACACAGACATTGAAGCACTCGCCTTGTGAAATGACTTACTAGAAACAATTCACAGCAAACCAAACAATCAAACTTTCCTACCTATTCTCAGAACATGAGACAAAACCACAGACCCACACGCACACCCACAACCACACAGAACCCCAAGTAGGTATGTGACTATCCAGAGTGTCCTCTGACTGGTGAGCCATAATATATTGCCCCATAAGGGGCTGTCCTGTCTCAGATCTAGTCTCCATGGCCAACTCTGTGATGCTGTCAGGAGCCAGCAGTGAGCCACTACCTGATTTCTCAGGAAAGGCCCCTCTTCAGACCTTCCTGGGATTTGGTCATCCTCACATCAGTAGGTACCAAGAAAGACTGACTCTGTCCTTGATAAATCCAAACAAGTTTGACCACTGGGACTTGGACTGGGACTGGCTCTGGGTGCCTGGCTTTTTGGATCCTAAGTTCAGAGAGTTCCATAACAAAGGAAGTGAGGTGAGGTCACTTCCCTCAGGAACTGAATGAGGTCAGTACATTGGCAACCACTTTGTCCTGACAGTTGCTTCCAGATTCTGATGAGATGGAGGCTGCACCTACTTCTGTGACATTTTAACAATTTAGAATGGTATATCAACCATAGGCACCCGGGAACAGCTCTCCACACAGGCCTTGTTTTGTCCATCTTCTCTACATTAAGAGGGGAGAGGATAATTCAGATACATCCTTTCGTCCTGACCGGGTTGTTTGCCATGGAAGATGACTTTTGCTCTCTAAGGTCCTTCATTGCTGCCTACATCTTCTCAAAAGATTATTTCTGCATGGACTTTTGAAGTTCTCAGCTGGTGGAGGATCCCCTACCTTCCTGTATTGAAAGACCAACTGTGTCCCTGCTCTTCTGTAAAGTGAGATTGAGGGAACAGTGTATGGTTAGGGTTAATAGCGTGTTTGATTTGGGTTAGGAATCATTCTGCTATATGAATAATGGTATTGGGAACCTGTGATATTTATAAGAATATAGACGTGAAATACATGCATGAGATCAGAGACCTAGGAAAGATTTGAAGCCCAGAAATGCATTGTACCCTTGATTGGTATACTTAGCTTGAATTATGTTCTCCACCAAGGTCTCAGATAAATCGATATACAATGGCATAGGACCGTGTACCTCGGGTGATTGAATGTAGAAGAGAACATCCAGTCAAAAAGGGATAGTCCGTACGATTAGGAAGATACTCAGTATGTTTAGGAAGAATAGTGAGTCTAGGAGTTGGACCAAAAGTTCTTTTGCAATAGGGTTTCGGTTTGAGAATGTAAATGTCAGCACATGTGAAGGGACAGTCACAATGATGAACTGAGAAAAATATGTAGGAAAGCAGATATCAATAGGGACCTTAGGAAATCAGGCAAAGTATAAGGTGAGTGATAGGATTGGATATTGTCAACAGGCGTGAGGTTGAATATATAATCTTAGGAAGAAAAAAATATGTAGTCACCAATAGGATTGACATTTGAGAGCATTAGGCAACATGGACATGGATGTTTTTAGTAATCCATGCTCACTTTCCATTTAGGCTCTGGCACAATCATAAGTGTGACCTTTGCCTTTTGTGTCCAGAGTACTTCTGTGGTAAATGTATATGTAGATAAGGTGACATGAGTATTTCTTACACCATTACAGGGAGCAATATTCTGAAAACTTATACATTATTACTGGGGCTACAAATAGGTGTACCCTGTGTTGATGATTATAGAGATGATGCATGAATAGACCATATTGTGAATAAAGTATATTACTGGTTCCAACTTTATATAATGGATTGAATTTACATCTGAAAATATATAGGAAATCTTATATTGATATATACACATTCATTCCAATCAGTTATATATCTAATGGTAATATTAGGGTTACGGTTTATCATGAAGAGTGTGTGAGTTTTGCTTCAAAAATAATTATGGAATCGAAAAAATGTTTTTAGAAAGAAGTCTAGTGAAAGGACCAATAAAGAAACAAGGAGGAATACATGTGTTCTGAAGTAGGAAGTAATTGAATGTGAACCAAATGCCTATAAATTTGTGAACATGTGGATGAAAATATATATCCTATGATGTCCAAAAACTGAAGAAATTGTAATGTACCAGTGTTGAATAAAAATGAACTTCAAAATACACATCATGTCCCATAGGAATCTACTTGCATTGATGTTAAACTGGGTCAGTTACTGTTGAAATATTAGGATTTGTAAGCACCATTCAATGAAATTAGTTTTCAGTACTAGGAAACCAATATGTATTTCAGCTGGTTTAGTATTTCTGAGAATAATCTTGTGAAATGTTGTTTATAAATACACATGCAGGAACATGAATGAATTTATGGAGTGTATAATAAGACACATATATTTCATATTTTGGAAAATCTGGAGAATACACACACACACACACACACACACACATTAATATGTAGCAATACATATGCCAATCGAAATTCATCATGAAATATAATTCATCCACATATCCAAAAATATTCATTTTAATGAACATGGATTTATGTATAATGTTTTTCACTAGGAAGCTCACCCATAGGTTGAATTTTCAGTTCCATCAGTATTTAGGGGGAGTCATCTCTTCTCATAATTTTTATATTACAAAGTCAGTGAGCTCACAATAATGTACATGTGATACCATGTAGGATACTATACATGCATAAAAAAAATACATGTGCTGAATAGGCTACAGAGTAATGAAGACAGGAATTTACATATGTGGTAACTTTAAAAACTAATGGAGAAATATTACAATGAAAAGTTGACTAGATTTATAGCACATACACTTGATAAAGCAGAAGGCAAATTCAAGTATACACCATGCTTCCTATGAAAGGCCTGTATTTATATTCAGTTAGGTTTCTTTTCTCCAGGATATTAGGATTAGTACTCAGAGTCTAGTAGGGTATGGGTTAGTGTCAGGGATTCAGTATTTCAAATGGAAAATATGAAAATGAATCTAATGTGTATGCAAACATGTGCTACACATAAATCTTCCCACTCTCATCCAGAACAATGCCTAGACATAACCATCGCTCCAAGTAAGACACAATTAGAGGAAAGGAGTTAGAAAATCTGTGAATACATATGTGGAAGGGAAAATGCTCAGGAGTTCACAACACTGGAGTTGGAAGAACAGTTTCCAAAAGTAAGGGAGAGGGTAAACACTCCACAAACATCGAGCTCTGCTGGTCTAAAGACTTCGTGAAAAACTTCCTCTGAGGTTGGGCACATGAAATATATGTAATTGTCAGAAGATTTAGCTTCGTTTGTAGTGACACCATCAAATCTGGGTCTGCATCTATGTTACGTGGACGACATGGTTCTTTATTTTCTAATGAACATGACGCAGCAGTTCAGAATTCTCTCTTTATAGGTAAACTGTGGCCACTGGGAGCTAAGTGTCTCCCCGTGTGGTCTGTGAAGCCATGTGGTCATCCTCCACTTTTTGTGGTGTTTCTTACTGCTACACTGTGAGTTTGGTATTGGCTTCACGAAATACAAGGAGTTCAACTGGGACACAATGCTGAAGGGAGTTCTGTCACGTATGGTTGGTCAGGGTCTCCAAGAGAATGTATGAACCAGGCTTCTATCCCACATAGCTTTCCTCCTTGACTATAGCACCCTGATTCTGAACATTGCCTTGAAACCTCTAAATAAAACAAGATGCCTTTACATATAAGGGTCTGCTGCCTGCACCTTGTCAGTCACAAGGCTTTTTGAAGCCAATGGCAGATCCAGGTGGTCCTACCAAATATATTTATTTACACACCTACCGTCCACTGCTCTACATCCACTACTCAGCAGGCTCCAACTTACTGGTATCTCTGTTCTTCACCATTTTCACAAAACCCAGTCAATCAAGGCACTATTTGGTACACTCATGATCATCAACATGATATCCAATGGTTCTCCAGTGCCATCTGGTAATGGGAATTTCAAAAATTTCATGGTACTTGTTTAGCCATTTTTCAAGGATGAAATTGAAGGCACTGTGGATTTCAATTCAGGAACCATTAAATGGTGAGGAAGCTAATTTCAATGAAAGCTCTGGAGAATTCTCACAGGCAAGGCTTCCCAAAAAGTGGCCAAAAGGTCACATGAATCCAGGCACAATGATGTGTACTATGTGAGGTCCATGTGTTTTCTGACTCTCAACTATGGCTGCCAAGTCATTAAAAAAAACATGTGATAACCTGGCTGAGATTCTCAGTGCTCTATGCAAAGCCACCCTGCACAGAGATCTCAGTTTCCAAGGGAGACTCTCATGCATGGCCTCTTAAATCCCAACACAATTCATGGATATACTTTTCTGAGGTCAGTTCCAGAACTCAGTCTCTAATGGGAATCACAGCAGAGTTCAAGCCAAGGTGGACCCAGTCACCTCTTCCAACTGCCACACAAATGACCACAATTGAAATCAAAACACTCCCACATGGCCCTCATGTTCTTCTATATTGACACTCATGATAAACTCTGGCTGGAGTTTTCCAAAAGGGGAGCATCCCTAGTCAGTGTCCAAAATAACCTCCCTTGCCCCTCATTTGCCTAAAGTCAGGGTGGCCTGGACACCCTTCCTGTGAACCAGGAATGATCAAATAGGCCTTCCGTTAATACTTCTCAATTATCCAAATTGAGGTCTTCTGACTGTGGGGTTTAGACTCTTTATGTGAATTAGTGTCATGAGAAATCACTAGCACCTATGGGCTAGCCTCTGCAGGGCTTTGAAGAACTCATTTGATCCAAAGATCCCTCTTCTCACTTGATGGAATTCAGGAACCTTACAGAGGAAGGCGAGAGACTTCATCCACAATGACTGCTCTTTTGGCCATTTTGGTATTGGACACATGGGATCTTTCTTTAGATGCATCAGGTGCTGAGAATCTAAGCCACAGCCTCACACAGGGTCAAGAGGCTGATTCAGACACATCCGTTTCCAAAGCAATTAAGCAAAGAGCCACAGATGATGCCCATTTATTTCCATTTGAAAACTGTTTTCTTCAGGCTTCACAAAGAGGTGGCCTGAGGCAAAAAACTTTCTGACATTCAGAGCAACAGAACAATAGGTAATTAGAAGTCCCAAAGCAGGGTTTTTTTCACTGAGACTTGTCAAAAGCCAGTGGTGAGCCACTACCTGCTTTCTCATTAAAGGCCCCTCTTCAGAGCTTTCCTGGCATATGGACATCCTCACATCTGTAGGTATCAAGATAGACTGACTCTGTCTTTGGTAATTCAAAACTAGTGACACCACTGGGAGTAGGACTGGGACTGCCTCTGTATGCCTGGCTCCCTGGATGCCAAGTTCCATCACCAAAGAAGTGAGGTTAGGTCACTTCCTTCAGGAACTGAATGAGGTCACGGCCTTGGCAACCACTTTGTTCTAACATTTGCTTCCAAGGGTCCCATGAGATGGAGGCTTCCCCTACTTCCTGTGACACTTTCACATGTTAAAATGGTATATCAACCATAGGCATCTGGGAACAGCTCTCCACACAGGCCTGATTTGGTCCATCTTCTCTACATTAAGAAGAGAGAGAGGCCGATTAAGACACAACCCTTCACCTGACCAGGTTGTTTGCCATGTAAGATGACTTGTGCTCTCTCAGGTCCTTCATAGCTGCCTACGTATTCTCCAGGGATCCTTTCAGCATGGACCTTTGAAGTTCTCATCAGGTAGAAGATCCCCTACATTCCAGTATTAAAAGACCAACTCTGTCCCTGCTCTTCTGTAAAGTAAGATTGAGGGAACACTGTATGTTTAGGGTTAATAACAGGTTCAGTTTGGGTTAGGAATCATTTTGTGGATGAATACTGGTATTGGCATCCTGCGATACCAATAAGAATATAGAGGTGAACTGTATGTATGAAAACAGAAATCCAAGAAAGATTGGAAGGCCAGAACAGCATTGGGCTCTTGATTGTGATACTTAGAATTGAATTACATTCTGCACAGATGTATCAGATAAATCGATATACAATGGCATAGGACCTTGTACCTTGGATGATTGAATGTAGAAGAGAACATCAAGTCAAATAGGGATAGTCGGTAGGATTAGGAAGATAGTAGGTAGGTTTAGGAAGAAGGGTGAGTGTAAGATTTGGAATAAAATTTCTTTAGCAATAGGATTTCGGTTAGAAAATGAATTAAAATGTAAGCACATGTGAAGAGTCTGTCACAATGATGAACTGGGGAAAATATGTAGGTATGCCGATATCAATAGAGACATTATGAAATCAGCAAAGTAATAAGTGAGAGATAGGCTTAGACATTTCAAAGGGTTGAGTTTGAATATGCAATCTTAGGAAGAAACAAATATGTAGTCACCAATAGGATTGACATTTGAGAGCATTAGGCAACTTGGACATGGATGATTTTAGTAATCCATGTTAATTTTCCATTTAGGCTTTGGTACAATCATAAATGTAAATTTGAATTCTGTGTCCAGTATATTTCTGTGAATAAATGTATATGTAGATAAGGTGACATGAGTATTTCTTCCACCATTTCTGGGAGCAATATTGACTGACTACTTCTGACTGATAGGTACAGATTCTTTATGTGATTTGGAGTCATGAGAAACCCAAGCACTTCTTCAGGTCTTGAAGAACGCATATGACCCAAAGGATCCCTATTCTCACTTGATGGATGTCAGGAATTGTTGGGAGCCATCAGCCAAGTAGGTATGACAATTTCCTTGCCAGCGTACCCCCATGTTTCTTTAGTGGATGGACTCATTGAAATAGGACATTTTCCAGGACATTGCATGTAAGGTGACCTTGCTCAAGGACCAGGGCAGGATCCGTGTTTAGGGTGTTCCCCCTTTAGAATAGGGCAGTTTAGCATAATAGGAGATTAGGGTGTTCCCCCCTTAGAATAGGGCGTATCCTGCTGCTGATTTCCTCTTGAGTTCTTAGGGTCAGACAGTATATTTTGGGAGACAGAAGCCCATGTGGAGTGGATTTGGGCAGAGTAGTGGATTTGGGCAGAGGTGGATTTGGGCAGAGAACGTGGATTCCCCCAGAATGTGTTTGTAGACGGCCGGTGTGAGTTCGGGAATAAAGAATTGCTGTTTGAATCTACAAGTTGTGTGGTGGCTCGTGATTTGTGCCCAGCCAGAGACTGCGGCAAGGAATCTAACAGAGGAAGGGAAGATACTTCATCCACAATGACTGAACTTTTTGCCATTTTGGTTTTGGATGCACACATGGGATCTTTCCTTAGATCCATCAGGTGCTGATAATCTAAGTCACAGCTTCACACAGGGCCAAGAGGCTGATTCAGACACATCCCTTTCCAAGGAAATTAAGCAAAGAGCCACAGGTGATGCCCATTCATTTCCATTTGAAACCTGTTTTCTTTAGGCTTCACAAAGGGGTGGCCTGAGGATAAGACCTTCCTGACATTCAGGGCAACTGAAAAATAGGGAAGCAAAAGGCCCAAAGCAGGGTTTCTGCACTGAGACTTTCCTGGTCACACTGTCCCTGCTCTTCCGTAATGTTAGATTGAGGGAAAAGTGTATGGTTAGGGTTAATAACACGTTCGATTTGCGTTAGGAATCATTCTGCAGGACGAATATTAGTACTGGGAATCTGCAATATTTACAAGAATATATAGGTGAAATATAAGTATGAAAACAGAAATCTAGGTAAGATTTGAAGCCCAGACGGGCATTGGGCCCTTGAGTGGGTTACTTAGCTTTGAATTATGTTCTGCACAGATGTCTCAGATAATTTGATATACAATGGCATAGGACCTTGTACCTTGGATGATTGAATGTAGAAGAGAACATCCAGTCAAAAAGGGATAGTAGGTAGGATTAGGAAGATATTTGGTATGTTTAGGAAGAAGAGTGAGTATAGGATTTGCACCAAAAGTTCTTTAGCAATTTCTTTTCAATAAGAGAGTGAATGTAAATGTCAGCATATGTGAAGAGTCAATCACAATGATGAACTGGGGAAAATATGTAGGAAAGCAGATATCAATAGACACATTAAGAAATCAGCAAAGTATAAAGTGAGGGATAGGATTAGACATTTTCAACAGGCTTGAGGTTGAATAAATAATCTTAGGAAGAAACAAATACATAGGATTTATCAATAGGATTTACATTTGAGAGCATTAAACAACGGGGACATAGATATTTTTAGTAATCCTTGCTCATTTTCCTTTTAGGTTTTGCTACAATCATAAGAGTGAGTTTTGCTTTCTGTGTCCAGAATATTACTTTGTTAAAATTTATATGTAGATCAGGTGACATGAGCATTTCTTCCACCATTACTGGGAGCAATATTTTGAAGACGTAATTGGGGAACAAAGTAGAGTACCCTGTGTCAATGTATATAGAAATAATGTATGAATAGACCATACTGTGAATAAATTATATAACTGGTTCCAACTTTAAATAGTGGATTGATTTGATATCTTAAAATATACAAGAAATCTTAAATTGATATACATACATTCATGATAACCAGTTATACACTAACGGTAATATTAGGGTTATGGTTTATCATGAAAAGTGTGTGAGTTTTGCTTCAATTATGATTATGGAAATCGAAAATAATGTGTTTGGAAAGAACTCTCATGAAAAGACCAGTCAAGAACCTTGGAAGAATATATGTGTTCTGAAGAAACAGGTGATTGAAATTGAAACAAATGTCTATAAATTTGTGAACTTGTGGTTGAAATATATATCCTATTTTGTGCATAAACTGAAGAAATAGTAATGTACCTCTGTTTAATAAATATGAACCTAAAAATACACATCATGTACCATGGGACACTGCTTGCATTGTTGTTGAACTAGGTTTTACTGTAGAAATATTAGGATTTGTATGCACCATTCACAGAAGTTAGTTTTCAGTACTAGGAAACAGATATGTATTTCAGGTGGATGAATATTTCTGAGAATAATCTTGTGAAAAGTTGATCATAAATTCACATACATGAATATGAATGATTTTAAGGAGTGTATAATAAGATTCATGTATTTCATATTTTGAAAAATATAGAGAGTGTGTATATATATATAAATATATATACACACACACACACACACACACAGACAGACATTAAAAACAAGCAATATATTTGCCAATCGAAATTCATCATGAAATATATATCATCCACAGGTGCAAAAATATTTATTTCACTGAAAATGGATTTATGAATAATGTTGTTCTACTAGAAAGCTCACCCATAGGTTGAGTTTTTAATTCCAACAGTATTTGGGAGGAGTGATCTCTTCTCATAACTTGTATCTGCCTCGTCTGCAACCTCACAAAAATGTAGGTGTGATAACAGGTAGGATTCTATATGTGCATATAAAAATACATGTGCCGAACAGTCTACAGAGAAAGGAGACACCAATTTGTTGAGAGCCACAGCTGAAGGGGCCCCAGCAAACTTCCAGCTCCCAGAAACATCCACCTGCCAGGTGATTGTTGGCTCACAGCGGCCCCAGCAACATCTAGCTGATTGGCTCCTCTGTGGTGATGCTCATTGGAGATGCTCATTGAGCTTTTTCCCCGCCCTTTCTGACTGCCAGCTGATGATTGGCTCACAGCAGCCCCAGCAACATCTAGCTGATTGGCTCCTCTGCGGTGATGCTCATTGGGCTGTTTCCCTGCCCTTTCAGACCACAGAGCTGCTCATTGTGGGACTTTTTTGGCTCCACCCACGTGACCCAGCCAAACGGCATCAAGAGGAGGAGGATTGTGGGAGGTGGAGAGGCTTGTGGGTGTGACAGAGACTTTACAAGGAAGCCAGTGGTGGCAGTTGGGCTCTGAGGGTTTTTTTCCTGAGGAGCTGTTTTGTTTGTCATTTGTGGTTCTAAAAATAAAGTTTGTTTCTTTTGAAAAGTGGCTCTTGAATCATGCCCAGGAAGACTGCAGCGTTTGGTGGCTCGCATGGGGAGTGACTGAGGGTAAGTGATAAGGTGAACTGCTCTCCCCTGAGGGCAGGGTGAGAGGATGGGTAGCCATTTTAGGATTCCTCTTTTGTTTTGCTTCAATTTTGTTTTAACTTGCCTGTCCATAGAGATGAGTGAGATGGAAGAGAAACCTCTCACATCTGAGGAAAAATTATTTACGTCTGAGGAACAGATACTGAGAAAGGACTGATTCACATGTCAGGAGGGTAGAAAGGCCATAATGACTTTTTGTTGTTCTCTTTTTATTTCATTCTGTCTCGGTTTTGTTTGGCATCATCTTGTTGGGTTGTATTATAGTAGAAATACGGGATCAGAAATTAGTAAAAAACAAACTGAAAGACTGTTAAGTAAATTGTTTGAGGAAGGAGGCATCTCATTAAAGTCAAGAACAGTCAGGGCACACGTTGATACAATACAAAAACGTAGCCCATGGCTTTTTAAGGAGGAGTTGTTAAATATACCATAATGGAACCATCATGGTGAAGATTAAAAAGAGGAGAAAAGAACAGCCCAGGGACTCTGCCAGTTGAAACATTGCCATTGAGGACGTTCATATCTGTTTTGCTTAGTCCAAAAACTTTAGTTCAGACAAAGATAGAGGAACAAAGCTTAGGACAGAAAATGCCATCAGGGGAAAAGTTACAAAAGGAGACTGCTACTAACAACTTTCTATCATCAGAGGGTGTAAGTGTCCAAGCAACAGTGCCACCTCTACAGGAGACTGTTACTAACACCATTCTATCACCAGAGTATGTAAATGTCCAAATAACAAGGCCACCTCCATATGCTGGGAGGCACCCACACCCCGCAGTTGATAGTTCGGATCCTGAGACAGGATCTCAAGTATTAACATGCCCTTTATTTGAGGTAGGAGGGCAGCGAAATCACCATGCTTTAAATTTAAAAATAGTGAAGCAGCTAAAAGAGGTTGTAACAACCTATGGTCCTCAAGCACCCCTCATTGTAAGCTTGGAGGAATCCATTAACAACTTGAATATGACGCCAGTAGATTGGGCTAATATGTGTAAAGCTGTGCTAAATGGAGGTCAATACCTGTTATGGAAGGTTGCCAATGAGGAATTTTGCAAGGAGACGGCTAGGCGAAATGCAGAAGCTGGTTATCCTCAGAGAAATCTAGATATGTTGTTAGGAAAGGGACCCTATGAGGATCAGCAGCAACAAATTGCACATAATCCTGGTGTATACACACAAATTGCTGCAGAGGCAGTTAGGACATGGAAGACTTTACAAGGACATGGAGGTTTACAAGGTCAATTATCTCAGGTAATACAAGGAGCTAATGAATCTTACGCTGAATTTGTAGATAGGCTTATTCAAATCGCTACCAGAGTTTTTTGGGAATACAGAACTAGCAATGCCATTAATAAAACAACTGGCTTATGACCAAGCAAATCGTTGGTGTAGAGATATCATTAGACCATGGAAACATGAAGATTTAAACACATATATTAAATTATGTAGAGACATTAATGAATAAGAGCAAGTCGTGGCAGCTGCAGTAAAACAGGCTTTAGATGCCAGAGACATGAATGAACAAGGGCAATTTGTGGCAGCTGCAGTAGAACAGGATTTAGATGCAAGGCCAGGAACATGCTACAATTGTCAACAAACAGGATATTTTAAGAGGAATTGCTCCATAGGAGGAGGGTTTAACAAAACTAGATACCAAAGGAGCAGAATAATGGGTATTTGCCCACGATGCCATAGAGGGAGACACTGGGCTAATGAATGCCGTTCTCAAACCCCCATAGAGAATACCTCATTATCAAAAAACGAACAAGGACCAGCTGTTTACCCACGATATCATGGAGAAAGGCATTGGGCTCGATTGCCAAAAAATGGACAGGGGTCCCAATGCTCTGGGGCCAAAAACCACAAATATACGGAGCACTGGAGGAACACAGCAACCCCATCAGGGTAGTGCCCAGGACACATTGTCCATCATACGCCTCATCAGACAAATCAGAGAGAGTGCAGGGTTGGACATCTGTGCCTCCACCAGATCAGTACTAACTGCAAAGATGGGGGTTCATATCATTCACACAGGGGTGAAAGGACCTCTTTCCAAAAAAACAGTAGGCTTATTATTGGGACGCAGCTCTTCTAATCTAAAAGGACTTATGATAAGTCCTTGGGTAATTGATCGCTTCATTATGAAGGTGAAATAAAATTTATAGCCAGTTCTCCAAAGGACATATCAGTAATTGCACCAGGAGATAGAATAACACAGTTACTAATAATACCCAGGTTACATGATAAATTTTCCAGTCATGCTGTAGAAAGAGGTTCCAAGGGATTAGGCTCCACAGGTTTAGATTGGGCTATGCTTTCTTTAAATTTAGATTCTCGCCCCATGCTAAAACCAAATATTCAAGGACATGAATTTAATGTGCTACTGGATACAGGTGCAGTCCTTAGCATCATCTCTCATCAAGAATGGCCAAAACATTGGCCATTACAACAAGCCACTCAAACGCTTTGAGACCTAGGAGTGGCGACTAATCCCCATAGAAGTGCAATGGTATTAGATTGGAATGGTTCTGAGGGATGTGAAGGAACTATACAGCCATATGTATTGGATCATCTTCCTGTAAATTGATGGGGACGAGATGTCCTAGATCAATTAGGTTTGACATTAACAAATAACATCAATCAAAATGCACCCACTATTATGGCTAGAGAAGGTTTTTTGAAAGGAAAAAGATTAGAAAAACTAGAACAAGATATAGCAGCACCAATTCAAATAGACCAAGCAACAGACAGACTTGGGTTGGATTTTCAGAAAGGGCCACTGAGACAATAAAAATTACTTGGAAATCAGAAAGACCAGTATGGGTTCTTCAGTGGACCCTGACTAAAAAAAGATACAATCACCCCAGGACCGGGTCAAACAACATTAGCGGAAGAACATATACAACCTTCTGTATCTCCCCATTATACTCCCATTTTTGTCATCAAAAAGAAATCTGGTAAATGGAGATTATTGCAAGACTTAAGAGCCATTAATAATGAGATGGTTATTTTTGGACCTGCTCAGTCGGGGATCCCTCAATTGTCTGCTTTGCCAAAAACTTGGTATGTTTTAGTTATACATATTAAAGATTTTTTTTTTCAATTCCAATTCTTCCTGAGGATAGTCCACGTTTTGCATTTACTATCCCTGCACTGAATCATGAAGGTCCTGATCAGAGGTATGAGTGGAAAGTACTCACTCAAGGGATGCCTAACAGCCCAACTATGTGTGAAATTTATGTTAACAAAGTAATCCAGCCACTTAGAAATCAAAATTCTGAAATACAAATATTTCACTATATGGATGATGTATTATTAGCACACAAAGGTAAAAACGCATTGCTAGAATGTTATGCAACACTTACAAACTTATTAAAAATTATAATCTAGAGATAACAATTGATAAAGTACAATTAAATTTTCCAATTAATTATTTAGGAGTTCTATTATCCTCAACCATGGTCAGTCCACCAAAAATTCAAATACGAGTAGATCAACTGCAATCAATTAATGACTTTCAAAAGTTATTAGGAGACATAAATTGGATAAGGCCTTATCTAGGTATACAAAGAGGAGAGTTGGGACCTTTATTTGATATCCTAAAAGTTCCATCTGATCCAAATTCACCCAGAATGTAAACGCCTGAAGCAAGAAAGGCATTAAAAATCATTGAAACATATATGGGAAATATGCATTTGGATAGATTTGATAAAATATTGCCTTTATTATTTATTGTACTACCAACAAAAAATATTCTTACAGGAGTATGTTGGCAAGAAGCTCCATTATAATGGATTCATTTTTCTTATTCTTCTAACACTATAATTAATAGGTATCCCAAGGCTAACGGACAATTAATACTCATAGGAATAAAAGCAGCAAAGTGAGTGTTTGGAATTTCTCCCAACAAAAGTATTACTCCATACACTATGAATCAAATTGATTAATTAGCTAATGAGTTAAATACTTGGGCAATAATCATGTGTAAATCTAATATTTCTTTTGATACCCACTTACCATCTAATCTTATATTGTCTTTTTGGTCATCTCATCCTGTAATTTTTCCAAAAATGACAAGAAAACACCTATCATGAATGCTCCAAATATATTCATTGATGGGTCAAATAATGGTACAGCAGCAATTGTTACACCTGATCAAACTGTTACATTTTTAATACCCCAACAATCAGCTCAAAAGGTAGAGCTTAATGCAGTATTATAAGCTTTTGTGATGTTTAAAGATTCCGTGTTTAATTTATTTTCCAATAGTCAGTATATAGTTAATGCTATAGTATCCCTTGAAGATGCTGGTAGGATTTCCCCTTCCTCTACTGTTTTCTCTTTCCTTTCCACTATACAAAGTCTAATCTGGGACAGAAAAGATCCATTCTTAATAGGACATATCAGGGCACATCCAGGATTGCCTGGAGCCCTTAGTTTTGGGCAATGATTTAGCAGATAAAACTACACATGACATACATACATATTTTCTCTACACTAGAAGAAGCTATAAATTTTCATAAAAAGTTGCATATCAATGCTAACACTTTACAAAAGCATTTCAAAACAACTAAGTAACAAGCTAGACAAATAATAAAACAATGTCAAAATTGTGTGACCATTTTACCACAAGTTAATCTTGGAGTCAATCCTAGAAGATTGATACCTAACCATATTTGGCAGATGGACGTCACACACTTGCCAGAATTTGGAAAATTAAAATATTTGCATCTTACAGTTGATACTTCTTCTGGATTTTTGTTGGGCTCCCTTCATCCTGGAAAAAAACTAAAGATGTTGTAGCTCATTGCTTACAAAATTTTGCCACTTGGTCATTCCAAAAGAGTTAAAATAGATAATGCCCCTGGTTATACTTCTAACTCTTTTAAACAATTTTGCTCATCATTTGGCATTACTCATATAACAGGAATCCCATGCAATCCACAGGGACAAGGCAGAGTTGAAAGAGCACATCAAACTATTAAAATGTACTTATTAAAGTAAGAAGACGGAATTGGGAAGAGATATAAATTCCCCAAAGATGAACTTAAAACAACCCTTTTTAACTCTAAACTTTTTAAATTTGGATTTTCAGGACTTAATGCTGCAGAAACGCATATGTGTCCAAAAAATGTGTATAAGCCCAAGGTACTTTGGAAGGATATTCTAACAGGACAATGGAAAGGTCCTGACCCATTAATTTTCTAGAATTGGGTGTCTGTTTGTGGGTTTCCACAGGAAGAACAGCAGCCGATTTGGATTCCAGAGAGATTAACTAAGGTTCTGACCCAGTGATTGCCTAAACTCGGGGGTCTGTTTATGTGTTTCCACAGGGAGAACAGCAGCCGATTTGGATTCCAGAGAGATTAACTAAAGCAATTTCTATAGACCAAAATAAGATGATTTGGCTCAAATCCATAACAGCTGATGTGCAAAACTCCAGTTTGGCTATCCTTACATCGGCGACAGAACAGGGATGCTTTTTTCAATATCTATTTTATTATTGCCCTTTATCACATCATGAAGTTCTCTTTTGTTTTTTTGAGCTCATACAGACCTAGGTTAATGTTTTGCTGATCAGTTCTATTTTTTGTCTATAGAGTTTTTAAACATTGCAATGATGATTTCACCTGTAAAAAGTTATAAGGCCTTTACTATTATATTATGTGTTGTATGTATTTATTATGTGTGCACACTTGTGTTTTGTGTTATATGTTTGAATGTGTGTATGTCCATATATCATATATGATGAGTGCTCATGAAAAAATGGGTCCATTTTTTTTTTAATTCACGTGAATTAAATAGTTTAATTTAAATGGGGTAAACAACTGTTCAGGATTGTTTTAATATGTGAAAAAATAGGAGGTTAACAGACCTGTTTTTTTACTTTTACCTTTTTTTTCATTATATTTAATAATTCTCTTCAAGATAATGTAAATTGTTATGAAAATTGTTTTCTTTTAGTGCCTTCTGGAATGTTACATAATTTTTTCTTTAGCCATTATTGCCAGAATTCCTATCTTTATCCCAGTGCCGGTGAAGACAAAGATAAAACCAATATACAGGTTCTGCAATACCCATCACTGAACTGCTTGCAGAACTTGCTTGGAATATGTATCACTTGTATGCATTGTGAACTCACTTGTATGCATTGTGAACTATCTGCTGGTGCAGCGAATTGTGGTAGTGTTTGGATACTTATGCTGATTCTGTCATCAGTGGTACAATTTTTCCAAAAGGAGCCCTCAATTGGCTTGGTGTATCTTCCCTATTCTCGTTTGATAGAGGTCAGGAAACTTACAGAGGAAGGCGAAAGAATTCATCCACAATGACTGCTCTTTTGGCCATTTTTGTTTTGGATGCACACATGGGATCTTTCTTTAGATCTATCAGATTCTGAGATTCAAAGCCACAACCTCACACAGGGCCAAGAGGCTGATTCAGACACATCCCTTTCCAAAGCAATTAAGCAAAGAGCCACAGGTGATGCCCTTTCCTTCCATTTGAATACTGTTTTCTTCAGGCTTCACAAAGGGGTGGCCTGAGGCAAAGACCTTCCTAACATTCAGGGCAAGGGAACCATAGGTAAGCAAATTGCCCAAAGCAGGGTTTCTCCACTGAGACTTTTCTGTTTACAATGATATCTGAGGTTTCTGAAATCTTCCCTTTCCCTTCAGCTATGCAGTACATGGCCATCTCACAGAGTTTGGAGGTGGTACATATCTTGAACACAAAACAATGAGGCTATTCTGGAAAGAGGCCAGAATTCAGGAATAAAACAGGAACTTAGGAAGATAGTAGGTGTTGCCTGTCCATAAGACAAGCAACAGTCCATTCATAAAAAGGGCAGAATGAATGGCTGGAAGCTTCCTACTAGACAGGACACCTCCATTGATGCATTCTCTTTTCTAAAGACTACAACAACGGACACAGTGCATATACAGACATAGAAAAACTCGCCTTGTCAAATGACTTACTAGAAACAGTCGACTCCAAACCAAACAAACCACCTTTCCTACCTATTCTCAGAACATGAGAGAAAACCATGAACTCACACCCACACCCACAAAGGAACCTCCTTCCCACAAGTAGGTCTGTGACTATCTGTACTGTCCTCTGACTGGTGGACCATACTATGTTCTTCCAAAATGGCCTGTCTTGTATCAGAACAGGCCTTCTTTGCCAACTCTGTTAAGTTGTCAGAAGCCAGCAGCTTTCTCAGGGAAGGCCCCTCTTCAGAGTTCTCCTGGCATTTGGCCATCCTCACATAAGGAGGTAACAAGAAATACTGACTCTGTCCTTGGTAAATTCAAACAAGTGTGCCCACTGGGACTGGGAATGGGACTGGCTCTGGGTGCCTGGCTTCCTGGATCCCAGGTTCAGAGAGTTCCATCACCAAGGAAGTGAGGTAGGTCACTTCCTTCAGGAATTGAATGAGGTCAATACCTTGGCAACCACTTTGTCCTAACAGTTGTTTACAAGGGTCCCATGAGATGGAGGCTGCCCCTACTTCCTCTGACACATTCATTAGTTAGAATGGTATATCAACCATAGGCACCAGGGAACAGCTCTCCACACAGGCCTGTTTTGGTCCATCTTTTCTACATTAAGAACAAAGTGGCTGATTCAGACAGAATACTTCATACTGACCGGGTTTTTTGCCATGGAAGATGATTTTGCTATTTCAGGTACTTCAGAGCTGCCTAAGTTTTCTCCAGGGAACATTTCTGCATGAACCTTTGAGGTTCTCAGCAGGTGGAAGATCCCCTACATTCCTGTATTGTAAGACCAACTCTGTCCCTGCTCTATTGTAAAGTTAGATTGAGGGAACAGTGTATGCTTAGGGTTAATAACAGGTTCGATTTGGGTTAGGAATCATTCTGAGGGATGCATAATGGTATTGGGAACCTGCGATATTTACAAGAATATAGAGGTAAAATATAAGCATGAAAACAGAAATCTAGTTATGATTTGAAGCCCAGAAGTGCATCGGGCCCTTGATTGGGATACTTAGCTTTGAATTATATTCTGCACAGATGTCTCAGATAAATCGATATACAATAGTAAGTGATAGGATCAGACATTTTCAACAGGCTTGAGGTTGAATATATAATCTTAGGAAGAAACAAATATTTAGTCACCAATAGGATTGACATTTGATAGCAGTAGGCAACCTGGACATTGATGTTTTTAGTAATCCATACTCACTTTCCATTTAGACTTCGGTACAAACATTAGTGTGACATTTGCCTTTTGTGAAAGAAGTCACATGAAAAGACCAGTGAAGAAACCTCGTGGAAAACATGTATTTTGAATTAGGAAGTGATGGAATGTAAAACAAAATGCCTATTAATTTCTTAACTTGTTGATGAAATATATACCCTATCATGTGTATTAACTGAAGAAATAGAAATCTACCAGTATTGAATAAAAATGAATGACAAAATACACATCATGTCCCATAGAAATCTACTTGCATTGATATTAAACTGGGTCAGTTACTGCAGAAATATTAGGATTTGTATGCACCATTTACTGAAGTTAGTTTTCAGTACTAGGAATCAAATATGTAGTTCAGGTGGATGAATATTTCTCAGAATAATTTTGTGAAAAGTTGATTATTAATCCACATACATGAAAATGAATGAATTTACGGAGTGTATAGTAAGACACATATATTTCACATTTTGAAAAATCTAGAGTGTGTGTGTATATACATAAACACACACACACACACACACACACACACACACAGACATTAAAAAGTAGCAATATATGCCAATTGAAATTCACCATGAAATATATGTCATCCACAGATCGAAATAAATTCGTTTTACTGAACATGGATTCATGTATAATATTGTTGTACTAGGAAGATCAACAATAGTCTGAATTTTCAGTTCCAACAGCATTCAGGAGGAGTGATCTCTTCTCACAATTTGTATCTGCCAAGTCAGCCACCTCACAAGAATGTACGTGTGGTACCAGGTAGGATTCTATATGTGCATATTAAAATACATGTACTGAATAGGCTACAGAAAAAGGGAGACAGGAATTCACATATTCGTTAACTTTAAAAACACATGGAGAACCATTTCAACAAAAAATTGACTAGATTTATAACATATACCCTATATAATGCAAAAGGCAATTCCAATGATACATCATTCGTCCTCTTAACTGCTTGTATTTCTATTCTTTTTGGGTTAATTTTCCCCATCATATTAGGATTAGTAGTCAGAGTCTAGTTGGGCATGTGTTAGTGTCAGGGATTCAGTATTTCAAATGGAAATTTGAAAAACGATTCCAATGTTTATGCAAATATGTGCTACAAAAATATCTTCCCACTCTCATCCAGAAAAATGCCTTGACTTTACCTTCATTACAAGTAAAACACAATTAGAGTGGAAGAGTTAGATAATCTGTGAATACTTATCTGGAATCGAATATGTTCAGGAGTTCACAAACTTGGAGGTGGTAGAGAAGATTCCAAAAGTAAGGGAAAGGGAAAAACTCCACAAACATGGAGCTCTGCTGGACTAAAAACTTCTTGAGTAACTGCCTCTGAGCTTGGGCACTTGAAATATATGTTGTAGTCAGGAGATTTAGCTCCCTTTGTAGTGAGACCATCAAATCTGGGTATGATTCTATGTGACCTGGAATACATGATTTCTTATTTTCCAAAAAACATTAGGAAGCAGTCCTTAATTCTCTCTTTGTAGGTAAACTGTGGCCACTGGGGGCTAATTGTCTACCCTTTTGAACTCTTAAGCCATTTGGTCATCCTCCAGTTTTCCTGGTGTTTCTTGCTGCTGCATTAGGAATTTGGTATTTGCTTCACGAAATACAAGGAATTCAACTGGGACACAGTGCTGGAGGGAGTTCTGTCACGTGTGGTGGGTCAGGGTCTGCAGGAGAATGCACCAACCAGGCTTCTATCCCACATAGCTTGCCTCCTTAACCATAGCAACCTGATTCTAAACATTGGCCTGAATCCTCTCCATATAACAAGATGCCTTTACATAGAAGCGTCTGCTGGCTGCACCATGTCAGTCACAAGCCAATTGGAAGCCAATGGCAGATCCACATGGCCCAACCACAGATGCTTTTTTTTTTTTTTTTTTTTTTTTTTTTTTTTTTTTTTTATCACACACCTGCCCATCACTGCACTAGGCCCACTACTCAGCAGGGTCCAACTTACTGGAATCTCTGTTCTACACAATTTTCATGAAACTCAGTCAATCATGTCACTGTCCTGCATATTCATGATCAGCAACAGGACATCCAAAGTTTCTCCAGTACCATCTGGTCATGGGAATTTCAAAAATTTCATGGTATTTATCTAGCAATTTTTCAAGGATGAATTTGGCAGCATGTGGGTTTCAATTCATTCAGGGACCATTAAGTGTTTTGGAAGTTCATTTCAAAGAAAGTTCTGGAGAAATCTCAAAGGCAAGGTTTCCCAAAGATTGGCCAAAAGGTCACATAAATCCAGGCCCATTGAGGTCTACAATGTGAGGTCCATGTGTGTTATGACTCTCAACTAAGCCTGCCAAGTCTTTCAGAATAAAATCATGTGATATCCAGCCTGAGATTCCCAGTGATCTCTGGAAAGCCACCCTGGGCCTAGATGTCAGTTTCCAAGGGTGACTCTCATACTTGGCTTCCTAAAATCCCAACCCAATTCATGGCAATACTTCTCTAAGTTCTATTCCTGTACTCAGTCTCTAAGGGGAATCATGCCACAGTTCAAATCCAGGTGGACTCTTTCCTGTATTATAAGACCATCCATTCCAACTGCCACAAAAATGACCACAATTAAAACCAAAACACTCCCACATGGCCCTCATCTTCTTCCATATAGACACTCATCATATCCTCTGGCTGGAGATTTACATGAGGAATGCAGCCCAAGACAGTGTCCAGAATACGCTCCCTTGCTCCTCGTTTACCTAAATTCTGAGTGACCTGGACACCCTTCCTTTGAACCAGGAGTGATCAAATAGGACTGCCATTAATACTTATCCACTTCTCAAATTTGAGACCTACTGACTGTTGGGTTTAGATTCTTTATGTTAATTGGAGTCATGAGAAAACCCAAGCACCTATGTGCTAGCCTCTGCAGGGATTTGAAGAACTCATTTGACCTAAAGGATCCCTATTCTCACATGATTGATGTCAGAAACCTTACAGAGGAAGGCGAAAGACTTATCCACAATGACTGCTCTTTTTGTCATTTTGGTTTTGGATGCACACATGGGATCTTTCTTTAGATCCATCAGTTGCTGAAAATCTAAGCCACAGCCTAACACAGAGCCAAGACGCTGATTCAGACAAATCCCTTTGCAGAGCAATTAAGCAAAGAGCCACAGGTGATGCCCATTCTTTTTATTTGAAAAAGGTTTTCTTCAGACTTCACAAAGCGTTGGCCTGAGGCAAAGACCATCCTGACATTTAGAGCAATAGAACAATAGGTAAGAAAAGGCGCAAAGCAGGGTTTCCACAATGAGACATTACAGGTCAAACTGGTATGTGAGTTTTCTGAGATGCTCGCCATTCACTTCAGCTATTCAGTATATGGCCATGTCACAGAGCTTGGAGGTGGTACATATCTTGGATACAAAGCCATGAGCCTATTATGGATAGTGGCCAGATTTCAGGAAGAAAACAGGAACTTAGGAAGATCGTAGGTGTTGCCCATCAATATGGCAAGCCGCATTTCATTTACAAATTGGGCAGGATGAATGCTGGTAAGCTTTCTAATAGACTGGACACATCAATTGATGCATTCTCTTTTCTAAAATCTATAACCATGGACACAGTGGGATACAGAGACACAGAAACACTCGCATTGTCAAACGACTTACTAGAAACAATTCAGTCCAAACCAAACAAACATCATTTGTACCTATTCTCAGAACAAGAGCCAAATCCACAAACCCACACCCACACCCACAAAGGCACCTCTTTCCCCCAAGTAGGTTGTGACTATTTGGAGTGTCCTCTGACTGTGGGACATTCTGGTTCCCCCGAAATGGCCTGTCCTGTCTCTGATCTTGTGTCCTTTTCCAACTCTCTGAAGTTGTCAGGAGCCAGTGGTGAGCCACTACCTGCTTTCTCATAAAAGGCCTGTCTTCAGAGATTTCCTGCCATTTGGCCATCCTAAAATCAGTAGGTACCAAGAAAGATTGACTCTGCCCTCGGGAAATCCAAAAAGTGAAACCACTGCGACTGGGACTAGGACTGGCACTGTTTGACTGGCTTCCTGGATCACAAGTTCAGAGAGTTCCATCACCAAGGAAGTGAGGTGAGGTCACTTCCGTCAGAAACTGAATGAACTCACTGCCTTGTCAACCACTTTGTCCTAAGAGTTGCTTCCAAGCTTCCCATGAGATGGAGGCTGCCCCTGCTTCCTGTGACACTTTCACAAGTTAGAATGGTATATCAACCATAGGCACCCAGTAACAGCTCTCCACACTGGTCTCATTTGGTCCATCTTCTCTACATTAAGAATAGAGAGGCTGATTCAGACACAACCCTTCACCCTGACCAGGTTGTTTTCAATGGAAAATGACTTTTGCTCTCTCAGGTCCTTCAGAGGTGCCTACATCTTCTCCAGGGATTATGTCTGCATGGACCTTTGAGGTTCTCAGCAGGTGGAAGATCCACTACATTCCTGTATTATAAGACCAACTCTGTCCCTGCTCTTCTGTAAAGTTAGATTGAGGTAAGAGTGTATGTTTAGGGTTAATAACATGTTTGATTTCGGTTAGGAATCATTCTGCTGAATGAATAATGGTATTGGGAACCTGCAATATGTATGAAAATATAGAGGTAAAATATATGTATAAAAACAGAAATCTAACTAACATTTGAAACCCAGAAGGGCACTGGGGCCTTGATTGGGATATTTAGCTTTGAATAAATCGATATACAATGGCATAGGACCTTGTACCTTGGATAATAGAATGTAGAAGAGAACATCCAGTCAAAAAGGATAGTCGGTAGTGAAAGGTTAATAAAATAGGTACTTGTCACTTCCTGTTTTTCCTTATGCTTAACAAAACACTGTTGAAATATTGAGAACTGTTTGCTCATCTTGTTCCCAGAATGTGCTGTTTCCAGCTGCCAAAGTGTAGAATGTACTCCCTCACCCAGTTGCACGCAAACCGACCACTCGCCAAGACCCATCAGTAAACTTCCCTCCCGCCCTCTCCAAGGAAAGTATATATGTTCTGCTTAAACTGCTCTCAGGGCTCTCTGCTCCATTCAAGTGAGCTCTGAGCCCCAGCATGCTGGACCCCCAATAAACCCTTTGCTGTTGGATAAGACAGTCTCTTGGTGGTCTCTTCCTTCAATGCTCGCCCGACCTTTACATATGGAGATTCCACCGAGTTCTGGCAGCGGCAGACAAGAGACCCTAACGGGCTCCTCTTGGGTTAAGCAAGGCTCCTCTTTCTGGTTTCAGTGTTAATCTTAGGGCTTGGAAAAATGGCTGTCAATGAAGAGCGTGAGCTCTCTCCAATGGTGGCTGACAGACATGTCACAGAGCCACAGGCCACGTCCCTGGGGGACGCCCCAAAGGACTCGGAAAATCGAGGAACAATAGTCTTCTCGACTCAGTGATATTTTGTAACGGATTCGGTATTGCCAGCCCATTGGGTTTTGCTGGCTACTCAGTCCTGGTCTCTGTTTTGGATGTCCATTGAATGTCTTAATTGACTTGTTTTGTCTGTGTCGTCTGTCCTTGCATTCACTCTTTGTGTATCTTTCATTATGGGACACAGTACTTCAATACCCATGTCCCTGACCCTTGATCACTGGACCAAATTTCACTTAAGGGCTCAGAATCTTTCCTTTTTCAGTGAAACGCTGGACCTGCCAGACTCTCTGTGCCTCAGAATGGCCCACCTTTGGACTTAGATGGCCTCTAGAAGGATCTTTCTGCTTCCCACTAATTTAATAAGCCAGAGATATTGTCTTTCAACTGGGCACACATAGCCATCTGGATGAACAGCCATATATCTTAACTTGTCAGGACCTCTGCAAATCTCCTCCTCCATGGGTGAAGCATTTCCTTGCCCCTGCCCCCACTCCTACTCCTTCGCCCACGATCTCGATCTCTCAAACCCTCTTCTCCTCCTCCTCCTCCACCCTCTGTTCTCCCTGAGTCACAAGATTTGACTCTACTGGACTCTCCTCCCCTCCTTATTCCCTGCCCTCGTCCCCCAACAACCAACACCCTCTAAGTGATTCCCCTGCAGCTGACTCAGCCTCTCCACCGTTGGACGAAGCCAAGCTAGCCCAGCGCCCTCCAGATAACTCATCCGCGGCACACACAGCCCCTCCTCCCCAGGAGGAAGCTGGCCTGGCTAAGGGAACTCGCTGGCGGCGAATGTTTGAAAACCCTGGAACTCCTGTGATGATCCCCCTATGTCCCTACGGGCCAATGATTGACAAAGGCAATGGGGGGAAAATGCAAGCCTACCAATATTGGCCTTTCTCCTCTTCAGACCTATATAATTGGAAAAATAACAATCCCCATTTTTTCGAGGATTCTACCTGGCTCACATGTCTGGTTGAGTCATTGATGTTTTCAGAGCCGCCTACTTGGGATGACTTTCAACAACTCCTAGGGACTCTCTTTATGACAGAGGAACAAAAGAGAATCCTCCTGGAAGCTAGAAAAAAAATCCTAAGACCAGATGGGAGACTGACATATCTTCCCAACATAATCAAAGCCGGCTTTCCCTAGAATCAACCCAACTGGTTCCCCAAAACTTTGAAGGTAGAAAGCATCTGTCCACTTCTCACCGGGTTCTAATAGTGGGCATCCGAGCGGCCGCTAGGTGACCAACTAATTTGGCCAAGGCAATAGAGATTATTCAAGGGCCTGATAAATCTGCCTCTATGTTTCTAGAGAGAATTATGGAGGCATAGGATATATACTCCTTTCAATACTCATGCAGAGGATCAAAAGGCATCTGTCACAATGGCCTTTTTTGGGCATGCTGCCCTGGATATTTAAAGAAAGTTACAATGCTTAGATGGATTACAAGATATGACTTTGAGAGATTTAGTCAGAGAAGCCGAGAAAGTATACTATAAAAGAGAAACTGAGGAAGAGAAGGGAGCAAAGGGAGGATAAAAGAAACAAAAGACAGACTAATGAGTTGACTAAGGTCCCGGTCACAACAACCAAAGGGCCAGAAAAAAAGAAACAGGGAGACAGGAAGGGATACCTGGTCCCATGCCAGAGGCCCCCCTGACCTCAGATCAATGTGCCTACTGTAAAGAAAGAGGACACTGGGTTCAAGAGTGCCCTAGAAAAAGACAGCCACGGGAGGCAGCCATTCTGACTCTTGAGGATGACTACAAAAGTTGGGGCTCAGATCCCCTCCCCAAACTCAGCGTAACTTTTGAAGTGGAGGGGACCCCAGTAAACTTTGAAGTGGATACAGGGGCAATAAACTCAGCCCTTAAGGCCCCATTAGGCCCTCTGTCAAATAAAAGGTCTCTAGGTCAAGGGGCTAATGGCTGTAAATGTCGGGCTTGGACAACTAAGAGGACCATGGACCTGGGGAAAGAAAAAATCCATCACTTTTTTTTAGAAATCCCTGAATGCCTGGCCCCATTGATAAGCAGAGATCTGCTCACAAAGCTCCGGACCAAAATAAGTTTTAACCCTGAAGGCCCCCAAGTGGAATTTCTAAATCTTCCAGTAAAAACTCCTACAGTCATGGCTCTAACTATGTCAGTAGAAAATGCATATCAACTCACTCACCTTGGTTCAAAGAAACTGCAGGTATTTCTGAAGTATCAAAAACAGAGTTTTCCACTAACAGACTCACAGCAAAATGAAATAACTGAATGGATATAAAAACCCTGTTGCTTCCATCAATTGCTTAATGCTTACCCTTTCAAGCTTCCTGCAGGAAAGCACCTACGAGGAACCAGACCAGGACAATTCTGGGAAGTGGACTTTACTGAAATTAAGCCAGCAAGGTATGGACATAAATATCTCCTAGTCTTTGTAGATACATTTTCAGGATGGATTGAAGCCCTCCCCACAAAAAGAAAAAAGAAGAAAAGAAACAGCGCAAATGATGCTCAAGAAGATAGTGGAAGATATTTTTCCCAGATACGTCCTGCCTAAGGTAACAGGGTCTGATAATGCACAGGGGTTCATGGCCCAGGTAAGTCAGGGGTGAGCCAGGAACCTGGGGGTTAATTGGAAGTTATATTGTGCTTATAGACCCCAGAGTTGAGGACAGGACAGGGTGAAAGAATGAATAGAACCATTAAAGAGACCTTAACAAAATTCAGCTTAGCGACCAGCATAAAAGATTGGACTATGCTCCTGCCTTATGCAAATTTTCATGCAAGAAATACTCCCTCTGTTTCTTGAGTAACCTCACCCCCTGTGAAATTCTCTATGGGGCCCCTCCACCAGTAAGGGACCTAACCCCAACTCTAAGACCTAACGATCCCTTCCACACCCTCTTTCTTGACAGACTTAAAGCTCTTGAAAGAACTCAGCGATACCTGTAAAAACAGCTGGCCACTGCCTACCAAACTGGGGATGAGGGGACTCCACATCAATATCAATTAAGAGACTTCATCTATGTAAGACACCATCAGGTGTCATCCCTTGAACCCCGCTGGAAAGGACCATACCAGGTGCTACTTATAACACGTACAGTGGTAAAGGTAGACGGAATCACTTCCTGAATCCATGCCTCTCATCTCAACCCTGTGCCCTGTCCAGACTCTTTCTGCAAACTGTAAAAGACTAGTAACACTTTCAAATTGCATATTCGCCATGTGGATAAGGCTATAGACTGACGCCTTGGCCACAAATAGTCCTAACCCTCATCAGCCCGTTCAGCAGCGATGGCTGATCACAAATCCTACTGGAAAAAAAGTATAATCTAACTTGCATACAGCCACCTTAGGGACCTGGTGGCCATCTCTCCACCCAGACATTTGTCAGTTGGCTATAGGTCTTTCCTATTGGGATATCCCTGATGAAGAGGATCCCACTAAAATACCATTAAATACCCTCCATACCATAGGTAATGGAAACAAACATTATTGATGTGGGGACACGCGAGCCAGATGCAGGTTGGCTAGCCTGGATTACTATGTTTGCCTGGCAGACTATCAAAGCCACAAACAGTCACGGCTGTGTGGGGGAAAAGCCGACTTTTTCTGTAAGTCATGGGGATGTGAGCATACAGGGGCTGCCTGATGGAACCCAAACTCCTCATCTAATTCAGTACAGAGCATTGGCCATACTACCAATTAGATAACCAAAACCGATGGCCCCCAGAGGGGTCTCTAGATCCTCAAATTCTGTGTGACCTTTTTTTTTTTTTTTTAAAGAGAGAGTGAGAGAGAGAGACAGAGAGAATTTTTAATATTTATATTTTAGTTTTTGGCCGACACGACATCTTTGTATGTGATTCTAAAGATCGAACCCGGGCCACACGCATGCCAGGCGAGCGCGCTACCGGTTGAGCCACATCCCCAGCCCCGCATGACCTTTTTAACTTCTGAAAGTGCTCAAAAGGGTGAAAGGAGGTTTCCCTATGGGCAGGAATTTTCAATCCTTCGCTCACATCATGAACTATGCTTATACAATAGATCCTCACCTTCAGCCTTCTGCTCCAGAGTCTCTGCTGTCACTCCCACCTAAGCAACCAGATTTCTCCCCTCCAATTATTAGATCAAAAACCCAAACCTCCGCTGGTTTTCAGACCATTGCCCCCTTGCTGAGGTAGCAGGTACTGAGGTACCCCTCCACCCACTCACTCCTCTCTTCTCCTGTCAGTGCCTACATCGGGTCCCACCAGGTCCTCTTACCAGCTAACCCAAAGCTCAAACCACCTGAGGAGAGCCCTCAGACCCCTATACAAGATGTAATGAAAATGGCCTTTAATGTTGCTTGTCATCACTGAAAAGGGTTTACTAAGAATTTAAAGTCCCTCACATGCGTTTTGGGATACTCACTCTTGTCTTGCCCTCTGCTCTACCTGTTCTACTGCTCAAGTTTTTGTTGCTAGGAAAATCCCAAACCCTTTTCCCATTATTCTTTTACATCTCTCCTTCCTCATTCTCAGATCCTCGGAGCTGCTGTCAGCCCCACCTTTCCTGTCTTCCCCTTCTGTACCAGGCCCACAGAAAAGTCTTAATTGACTTTCTACAGAAGTCTTCACCATGGATGACTTTAGGACTTTCAGCAAAAGAGTCCCTATAAAAGAGTTCAATGTAGATAAACTTCCTCTTTTATTGTTGCCTTGTTCTACTTGGCCACTGGCTAAAAAAATCAGCACTCTTATGCTAGACACCCCCTTACTTGTTTTCCACAAAATATGTGAACAAGACCTCTGCCCGTGAGCTGGGGCTTTACTGAGATGGCTACATTTCTAAGATAAAGAAGTTACCAACTGGGCTCCGTGGTAACACCTGGCAGGGGGCAAAAATAAGAAAGGTAAGAAAAAGCTCTCCCCCTTCCACGTGTCCTTGAAAAGTTAACTTGCCCAGAACAGAGGAAAAAACAGAAACAAAAACTGGTTTTTTGAACATCTGCAGACTGTGAACTTCTGAGCCCCTTCCATGTTGGGTACAAAATTCTGAAATTACCTAAACTTGAGTTTCAGGGGATTAATTGATTACAACAGAAGCAATGCCCTCTAAATCTGGTTGCAACCAAATAGGACGGTTTCCCTGTCTTCGGTGCTATCTTAGGAGCCTTACCTACAACAGCCTAATTCTATATAATTAAAAATTGTTTATGTTTTAAAGAAATGGACAACAGATGTGATTAATTGTGTAATGGTGCAGATGTTTCCCAGAGTGCTCTAACATGATGCAGATTCATTTGAAGATCAAATAGGGGGGCATACAACCCGTTTCCACTGGGAACATATATCCCTCACTTTAGCCATCCTATTAGGAATAGGAGTTGCTGCAGGGTTGGGCACAGGAACAACTGCACTGGTCCATGGGACACAACAAATGACCCAATTTGAAGCAGCAATAGACCAAAACAAAGATATTAGATACCTCCATCAGAGTTTTGCATGAATCTTTAACCTCTCTCTCTGAAGTTGTTTTACAGAACAGGCGAGTGACACAAAACACACACACACAGAAAAAAATAGCAATATATATGTCAATAAAAATTCATCATAAAATATATATTATCCACAGATCCAAAAATATTCATTTTATTGAACATGGATTTATGCATAATGTTGTTCAACTAGGAAGCTCACCCATAGGTTGAATATTCAGTTCCAACACGGTTTAGTAGGAGTGATCTCTTCTCACAATTTGTACCTGCCAAGTCATCCACCTCACAAGAATGTATTTGTGGTACCACGTAGGATTCTTTATATGCATATAAAAATACATGTGCTGAATAGGCTACAGAGAAAGGGAGACAGGAATTCACATATTTGTTTACTTTAAAAAAAACATGGAGAACTATTTCAATAAAAAATTGACTAGATTTAACTCCTACTCTGTATCATGCATAGGCAAGTCCAAATATACACCGTGCCTCCTCTGAACTGCTTGTATTTCTATTCTGTTTGGGTTATATTTCTCCATCCTATTAGGATTAGTAGTCAGAGTCTGGTCGGGTATGTATAAGTGTCAGGGATTCAGTATTTCGAATGGAAAATAGGAAATTGAATCCAATGTGTATGCAAATATATGCTACACAAAAATCTTCCCACTCTCATCCAGAACAACGCTTTAATATTACCTTCGCCTCAAGTGAGACACAATTAGAGGAGAAGAGTTAGAAAATCTGTGAATACCTATCTGGAATGGAAAATGCTCCAGATTTCACATCTTTGATGGAGGTAGAGGATTTTCTAAAAGTAAGGCACGGGGTAAACACTCCAAAAACATGGAGCTCTGCTGGCCTAAAGACTTTTTGAGAATCTGCCTCTGAGGTCGGGCACTTGAAATATAGGTTGTTGTCAGGAGCTTTAGCTTCTTTTGTAGTGAGACCATCAAAGCTGGGTCTCCATCTCTTTGACCTGAAGAACCTGGTTTCTTATTTTCCAATGAACATGAGGCAGCAGGCCTGAATCATCTCTTTGTAGGTAAACTGTGACCACTGGTGACTTAGTGTCTCTCTGAGTGAACTGTGAAGCCATTTGGTCCTCCTCCACTTTTTGTGGTGTTGTTCCTGCTGCACTGGGAGTTTGATATTCGCTTCATGAAATACAAAGATTCCAACTGGGACACAGTGCTGGAGGGAGTTCTGTCACGTGTGGTGGGTCAGGGTCTGCAAGAGAATGCACCAACCAGGCTTCTATCCCTCATAGCTTGACCCATTGCCCCCTTGTCCATATCAACCTGATTCTGAACATTGCCCTGAAACCTCTCCATATAACAAGATGACATTACATATAAGGATCTGCTGGCTGCACCATGTCAGTCACAAGCCATTTGGAATCCAATGGTAGATCCTCATGGCCCTACCACGGATATTTTAACACACACCTGCCCACCACTGTTCTAGGCCCACTACTCAGCAGACTCCAAAGTACTGGCATCTCTGTTCTACACCATTTTCATGAAACCCAGTCAATCAGGCACTGTCTTGTATACTCATGATCAGCAACAGGACATTCAAAGGTTCTCCAGTGCCACCTGGTCATGGGAATTTCAATAATTACATGGTGTTCTTCTAGTCATTTTTTAAGGATGAAGTTGGAGGCACTGTGGGTTTCACTTCATTCAAGAACCATTAATTGTTGAGGAAGCTCATTTCAATGAAAGTTCTGGAGAACTCTCACAGGCAAGGCTTACCAAAGAGAGGCCAAAAGATCACATGAAGCCAGGCCAATTGAGGTCTACAATGTTAGGTCTATGTGTGTTTTGACTCTCAACTATGGCTGCCAAGTCTTTCACAATAAAATCATATGATATATTGGCTGATATTCCCAGTGCTCTGTGGAAAGCCACCCTGAGCCCATGTCTCAGTTTCCAAGGGCGACTCTCATGCGTGGCCTCCTGAAGTCCCATCACAATTCATGGAAATACTTCTCTGAGGTCAGTTCCACAACACAGTCACTAAGGGGAATCACACCAGAGTTCAAGCCCAGGTGGACCCAGACCTTTCTTCCAACCGCCACACAAATGACCACAATTAAAACCAAAACTCTCCCACATGGCCCTTATCTTCTTCCATATAGCCACTCTGGTAACCTCTGGCTGGAGGATTCCATGAGGTCTCAGCCAAAGAGAGTGTCCAAAATAGGCTCCCTTTCCCCTATTTTGCCTAAAGTCAGAGTGGCCTGGACACCCTTTCCATGAACCAGGAGTGATCAATTAAGCCTCCCATTAATACTGCTCTGTTTCTCCAATTTGAGGCCTACTGACTTTCAGGTATAGATTCTTTATGTGATTTGAAGTCATGCGAAAACCCAAGCACCTCTGCAGGGCTTTGAAGAACTCGTTTGACCCAAAGAATACCTATTCTTACTTGATGGAGGTCAGGAACCTAACAGAGGAAGGCGAGAGACTTCATCCCCAATGACTGATCTTTTGGCAATTATGGTTTTGGATGCAGACATGGGATCATTCTTTAGATCCATCAGGTGCTGAGAATCAAAGTCACAGCCACATACAAGGCCAAGAGGCTAAATCAGACACATCCCTTTCCAAAGCAATTAAGCAAAGAGCCACAGGTGATGCCCATTCATTTCCATTTGAAAACTTTATTCTTCAGGCTTCACAAAGGGGTGGCCTGAATCAAAGTCCTTCCTGACATTCTGGGCAACAGAACAATAGGTAAGCAAAAGGCCCAAAGCAGGGTATATCCACTGAGACTTTCCTGGTCACACTGATATCTGAGTTTTTTGAGATGCTGGCCATTCCCTTCAGCTATCCTGTACATGGCCATGTCAAAGACCTTGGAGGTGGTACATATCTTAGACACAAAACCATGAGCCAATTCTGGAGAGTGGCCAGAATTCAGGAAGAAAACAGGGACTTAGGAAGGTAGTAGGTATTGCCCATCCATAAGGCAAGCTGCACTCCATTCATAAATTGGGCAGGATGAATACTGGGAAGCTTTCTACTAGACAGGACACATCCATTATTGCATTCTCTTTTCTCATGTCTACAACAGTGGACACAGTGGGATACACAGACATAGAAACACTCATCTTGTCAAACGACTTACTAGAAACAGTTCACTTCAAACCAAACAAACCACCTTTCCTACCTATTATCAGAACATGAGACAAAACCACAAACCCACACTCACAAAGGCACCTCCTTCCTTCAAGTATGTGTGTGTCTCTCCAGAGTTTACTCTGAGTGGTGGGCCATACTATGTTCCCCCGAAATGGCCTGTCCTTTCTCAGATCTGGTTTCCTTGGCCAACTCTGTGAAGTTGTCAGGAAAAAGTGATGAGCCACTACCTACTTTCTCAGGAAAAGTCCCTCTTCAGAGCTCTCCTGGCATTTGGCCATACTCAACTCAGTTGGTACCGAGAAAGACTGACTCTGTCCTTGGAAAATCCAAACAACTGAGCCCACTGGGACTGGGACTGGGATTGCCTCTCGGTGTCTGGCTTCTTGGATAGCATTTTCAGAGAGTTCCATCACCAAGTAAATGAGGTATGTCACATTCTTTGGAACTGAATGAGGCCACTGCCTTGGCAACCCCTTTGTCCTAACAGTTGCTTCCAAGGGTCCCATGAGATGGAAGCTGCCCCTACTTCCTGTGACACTTTCACAAGTTAGAATGGTATATCATCCATAGGCACCAGGGAACAGTTCTCCACACAGGCCTGGTTTGTTCCATCTTCTCTACAATTAGGAGAGAGAGGCTGATTCAGACTCATCCCTTCATCCTGACCAGGTTGTTTGCCATGGAAGATGACTTTTGCTCTCTCAGGTCCTTCATACCTCCCTACAACTTCTCCAGGTATCATTTCTGCGTTCACCTTTGAGGTTTTCAGCAGGTGGAAGGTCCCCTACTTTCCTGTATTTTAAGAACAACTCTGTCCCTGGTCTTCTGTAAATTGAGATTGAGGGAACAGTGTATGTTTAGGATTAATAACAGGTTCGATTTGGGTTAGGAATCATTCTGTGTGATGAATAATGGTATTGGGAACCTGCGATATTTACAAAAACATAGAGGTGAAATATAAGTATGGAAACAGAAATCTAGGTATGATTTTAAGCCCAGAATGGCATTGAGCCCTTGGTTGGGATACTTAGCTTTGAATTATGTTCTGTAACCATGTCTCAGATAATTCGATATACAATGTCACAGGACCTTGTACCTGGGTAGATTGAATGTAGAAGAGAACATCTAGTCAAAAAGCGATCGTAGGTAGGATTAGGAAGATAGTCGGTAGGTTTAGGAAGAAGAGTGAGTATAGGATTTGGACCAAAAGTTCTTTAGCAATAGGGTTTCGGTTAGAGAGTGAATGAAAATGTCAGCATATGTGAAGAGTCAGTCACAATAATGAACTGGGGAAAATATGTAGGAAATCAGGCATCAATAGAGACAATATGAAATCAGGTAAAGTATAAAGTGAGTGATAGGATTAGACATTTTCAAGAGGGTTGAGTTTGAATATATAAGCATTGGAAGAAACAAATATGATGTCACCAATAGCATTGACATTTGAGAGCATTAGGCAACCTGGACATGGATTTTTTTAGTTATCCATGTTCACTTTTCTTTTACGCTTTGGTACAATCATAAGTGTGACCATTACATTTTTTGTTCAGAATTTTACTGTGATAAAATGTATATGTGGATCAGGTGACATGAGTATTTCTTCCACCATTTCTGGGAGCAATATTTTGAAGACATATACAGTAGTGTTAGGGGTACAAAGAGGTGTACCCTGTGTCTATGAATATAGAGATAATGCATGAGTAGACCATCCTGTGAATAAATAATATAACTGGTTCCACTTTAAATAATGGAATTGACATCTGAAACTATACAGGAAATCTTATGTTGATATACAATCATTTATTCCAACCAGTTATACATCTAATGGAAATATTAGGATTATGGTTTATCATGAAGGGTGTTTGAGTTTTGCTTCATAAGTGATTATAAAAAATGAAAATATTGTGATTGGAAAAAAGTCTTATGAAAAGACCATTCAAGAAACATGGAGGAATACATGTGTTCTGAAGCAGGAAGTGATTGATCATGAAAAAAATGCCTATATGTTTTCTAACTTTTGGATGAAATATATATCCAATGATGTGCATAAACTGAAGAAATAGTAATGTACCAGTGTTGAATAAAAATGAACCGCAAAATACACATCATGTCCCCTAAGAATCTACTTGCATTGATGTTAACTGGGACAGTAACTGTAGAAATATTAGAGTTTGTATGCGCCATTCACTGAAGTTAGTTTCAGTACTAGGAAACAAATATGTATTTCAGGTGGATGATTATTTCTGAGAATGATCTTGTGGAAAGTTTGTTATAAATCCACATATATGAATATGAATGAATTTAGTGAGTGTATAATAAGACACATATATTTCATATATACACACTCACACGCACAGACATTAAAAAGTAACAATATAGGAGATCCAACATGGCGGCGGGCATGGAGAAATCAAGTCTCTGACCTCTTATGCGCGGGCATAGGGAGTCGTAAACTGTCTAAATGCTATTTGCTCAGAATCACTAGGCAATGCTGACCTGACGTCGATCTGGGGCGAACAGTCTGGGACCTTCAGAACACACACAGAGCCCGGATCAGCTGCATACAAGCTCAGATTTGCCTGCTTCTCGTGACTCAGAACTAACGTTCCCGCTGAAATAACTGGTCGGCCCTTCTGAATTTACAGAGTTAAAAGCAAACTGAGCCTTCATAGGCAGTGGCCACTGGATTGAAATGGGGCTTGGGAGAGACAGTTAGGACCAACCGTTGCATTGGTCACCTGGCAAAAGGAATGAACGGTCACCATTTGCATGGGATAACACCATGGCAGAGAACGGACGTCATGGGCAGAGGAGATAACTTTATTGAAATCAGCACGACAGGTGTGTAATCCCCTATCCATCTCTCTCCACACAGCTGGGAAACCTTAAGGGCCCCTCACAGCTCTCCCTTAAGGGACCCTCCCAGCTCTCCCATGAGCAAGATAGCCAGACCAAGGGAATCAGTTTTGGCGCGGGACCCGCGGCGTGGAATTCCCAGCTACCGCTCCCACCAGTGCTGTCAACCAACACCAGCTAATGGGGACATGGCTACCAGAGGGTAAGCAAATTTGCTGGGGGCTGTCAGCCCAAAGCTCTACAAACTTAGGGTCTGAGGAGGGCAAACAGGGAGAGTGTGCCAGGCGTTCATGAAAACAGGGCTACCAGGAGCAGAGACCTGACATGTAGCCAGTATTTTGGTGAGTGTCACAGTTGAGTGGAGCCTGGCTTGAGGAAACACAAGAGAAGGCCCTAGGTACTCAGGATTAGAGACCCACCCAATCTGGAAGGAAGAGCTGCTGCACAGTGATTGGTTCCCACCTATTGAGAGGAGACGCTTGGCCCAGTGAGTACAGCTCCACCTACTGAAAGAAAAGTTAATTGAAGTCTATGACTTCATGTATTTTTATTATTTTTTTATTTTTAGTTTTTTTTCTTTTTCTTTCATTTTCATTTATTTGTTGTTGTTCTTCAACTTATTTTAATGTTTTTATTTTTTTAATTTTATTATTATTATTATTATTTTAAATTTTAATTTTCATTTTTTAAATTATCATTATTATTTTAAAAAATTATTTTTTCTTTATTTTCTATTTTTTTCTTTTGTCTTTTTATTTCTTTTCAATTTTCTTATTCCCTCTTCCTTGAATTCTACCTACCTATTCTCATTCTCTTTAGTGACTTCTTCCCATCCCTTCTGATATCTTTCCTCCCAAGCTTCAAATAAATTTATAAGAGTAAGCAGTATCTCAGCACTCAAACAGAACAAGAAGTAACATGAGCAGCATAAAAAGGCAAGAAAGAAAAGGAGTACAAACAATGAAGGACAACCTAAATTTTCAGGAGGACCTAGAATCATCAGAAAAATGGTCATATAAAGAACTCAAGGAATACCTTAGAGAGATGGAATGGAACCTTAAAGAGGATACGAGACAGCAAATCCATACAGTGAAAGAACACATTGAAAATGAATTACATAAACAGATAAAAGAAGAAGTTAAGCATCTTTATCAGGGATAGAGATTATAAAAAAAATCAAACAATAATTCCAGAAATGAAGGAAACGATAAACCAAATTAAAAACTCAATTGAGAGTATCACTAACAGAGTGTAGCAAGTAGAATACAGAATGTCACATAATGAAGACAAAATATATCATCTTGAAAAGAGTCTAGCCAACACAGAAAGGCTGGTAAAAAATCACGAGAAAAACATCCAAGAGATATGGGATAACATAAAAAAAAACAACTGATGAGTCATCTGGATAGAGGAAGGTACAGAGATTCAAACCATGGGAATGAGTAACCTGTTGAATGAAATAATTACAGAAAATTTTCCAGAAATAAAAAAGGAAACGGATATACAAATTGTAGATGCTTACAGGACACAGAGCACACAAAATTTCAGTAGACCAAAGCCAAGACACATTGTTATGAAGATATCCAATATACAGAACAAAGAGAAAATATTAAAAGCTTAAAGAGAAAAGTTGCAGATTACATTCAGGGGTAAACCAAAAATGTTAACAACGGATTTTTCATCACAGACACTGAAAGTGAGAAGATCCTGGAACAATGTATTTTAAACACTGAAAGACAATGGATGCCAACCAAGAATTCTGTATCCAGCGTAATTAAGCTTCAGGTACGACAACAAAATAAAAATCTTTCATGATAAACAAAAGCTAAAAAATTTTCAGTCAGAAAACCAGCATTGCAAAGTGTATTGAGCAAAACACTACATGAGGAAAAAATAAAAAACAACAACCAAAACCATCAGTGGGAAGTGCCTCAGTAATGACAGAGGGCACGGGAAAAGCTAATCATGGAGAAACAAACTAAATAAAAAAAAAAGATAAATATTCAAACATGGCTGGCAGTACAAACCATATATCAATAGTAACTCTAAACACTAATGGCTTAAACTCTCCAATAAAGCAACATTGGCTTGTAGCTTGGATTCAAAAAACAAATCCAACAGTATGTTGCCTCCAGCAGACACATCTGAATGGAAAAGACATACAAAGGCTGAAGGTGAAAGGTTGGGAAAAAATATACCATGCACACGGTTCTCATAAGCAAGCAGGGGTGGCCATCCTCATATCGAATAAAATCGACTTCAAGACTAATTTAATCAAAAGGGATAAGGAAGGACATTATATACTGTTAAAAGGAACCATTCACAAACAAGACATAAAAATTATCAATATTTACGCACCCTTTAATGGTGCTGCGACGTTCATAAAAAAAATTCTCCTCAAGTTCAAGAATCAAATAGACCACAACACAATAATTATGGGTGACTTCAACACACCTCTCTCATAATTGGACAGATCCTCCAAACAAAAGTTGAATAAAGAAACTATAGAACTCAATATCACAATCAATAACCTAGACTTAACTGACATATATAGAATATATCAACCATCATCAAGTGGATATACTTTTTTCTCAGCAGCACATGGATCCTTCTCAAAAATAGACTATATATTATGCCATAGGGCAACCCTCAGTAAATATAAAGAGGTGGACTTAATACCATGAATTTTATCTGATCATAATGGAATGAAACTGTAAATCAATGAAAAAGAAGGAAGGAAAAATCCTACATCACATGGAAAATGAACAATATGTTACTGAATGATCAATGGGTTACAGAAGACATAAATGAGGAAATCAAAAAATTCTTAGAGATAAATGAAAATACAGACACAACATATCGAAATCTATGGGACACAATGAAAGCAGTTTTAACAGGGAAATTCATCACATGGACGTCATTCCTCAAAAAAAGGAAAGAACAACAAATAGATGAGCTAACACTTCATTTCAAAGCCCTAGAAAAGGAAGAGCAAAACAACAGCAAATGTAGCAGAAGGCAAGAAATAATTAAAATCAGAGCGGAAAACAACAAAATTGAAACAAAAGAAATTATTGAAAAAATTAACAAAAGTAAAGCTTTGTCTTCGAAAAATAAATAAGATCGATAGACCCTTAGCATCCCTTTATGTTCAAAACATTAGAAAAACTAAGGATAACAGGAACTTACTTCGACATTGTAAAAGCTATCTATGTTAAGCCTCAGGCTAGCATCATTCTGAATGGAGAAAAATTGAAGCATTCCCTCTAATATCTGGAACAAGACAGGGATGTCCTCTACCACCACTTCTATTCAATATAGTTCTCAAAACACTGGCCAGAGCAATTAGACAGATGAAAGAAATTAAAGGAATAAAAATAGGAAAAGAATAACTTAAATTATCACTATTTGCAGCTGACATGATTCTATATATAGAAGACCCAAAGGGGTCTACAAGAAAACTACTAGAACTAATAAATGATTTCAGCAATGTGGCAGGATATAAAATCAACATGCATAAATCAAAGGCATTTCTGTATATCAGCGACAAAACTTCTGAAACAGAAATGAGAAAAAAAAACACTCCATTCACAATATCCTCAAAAAATAAAAATAAAATCTTTGGGAATCAACCTAACAAAAGAGGTGAAAGATTTATACAATGCTTACTACAGAACCCTATAAAGAGAAGTAGAATAAGATCTTAGAAGATGGAAAAATATACACTGTTCATGGATAGGGAGAACTAACATCATCAAAATGGTGATATTACCAAAAGCTCTCTATAGGTTTAACGCAATGCCAATCAAAATCCCAACAGCATTTCTTGTAGAAATAGAGAAAGCAATCATGAAATTCATATGGAAAAATAAAAGACCCAGAAAAGCAAAAGCAATTCTAACCAGGAAGTGTGAATAAGGCGGTATAGCGATACCAGATTTCAAACTAAATTTCAGAGCAATAGTAACAAAGACAGCATGGTACGGGTACCAAAACAGGCGGGTGGACCAATGGTACAGAATGTACGACACAGAGATTAATCCACAATGCTACAACAATCTTATATTTGATAAAGGAGTTAAAAGCATGCAATGGAGGAAGGATAGCATCTTCGACAAATGGTGCTGGGAAAACTGGAAATCCATATGTAACAAAATGAAACTGAATCCCTTTCTCTCGCATGCACAAAAGTTAACTCAAAATGGATCAAGGACCTTGATATCAAATCAGAGACATGGCATCTGATAGAAGAAAAAGTTGGCTACGATGTACATACTGTGGGGTCGGGCTCCAAATTCCTCAATAGGACACCCATAGCACAAGAGTTAATAACTTGTATCAACACATGGGACTTACTCAAAGTAAAATTTTTTTTTTTCTCAGCATAGAAACAATAAGAGAGGTAAAATGGGGAGCCTACATCCTGGGAACAAATCTTACTCCTCACACTTCAAATAGAGCCCTAATATCCAGAGTATACAAAGAACTCAAAAAATTAAACAATAAGATAACAAATAACCCAATCAACAAATGGGCCAAGGACCTCAACAGACACTTCTCAGAGGAGGACATATAATCAATCAACAAATACATGAAAAAATGCTCACCATCTCCAGCAGTCAGAGAAAGGTGAATCAAAACCACCCTAAGATACCATCTCACTCCAGGAAGATTGGCAGCAATTATGAAGTCAAACAACAAGTGCTGGCGAGGATGTGGGGAAACAGATACACTTATACATTGCTGGAGGGACTGCAAATTGATGCAGCCAATTTGGAAAGCAGTATGGTGATTCCTTGGAAAGCGGGGAATGGAACCACCATTTAACCCAGCTATTCCCTTTCTCGGTCAATTCCCTAAAGACCTAAAAATAGCGTGCTACAGGGACACTGCTAAATCAATGTTCATAGCAGCACAATTCACAATAGCAAGACGGTGGAACCAACCTAGATGCACTTCAATAGATGAATGGATAAAAAAAATGTGGCATTTATACACAATGGAGTATTACTCTGCATTAAAAAATGACAAAATCATGGAATTTGCAAGGAAATTAATGGCACTAGAGCAGATTATGCTAAGTTAAACTAGCCAATCCCAAAAAACAAATGCCAAATGTCTTCTTTGATATAAAGAGAGTAACTAAGAACAGAGAAGGGATGAAGAGGATGAGAAGACGATTAACATTAAAACAAGGATGAGAGGTGGGAAGGAAAGGGAGAGAGAAGAGAAATTGCATGGAAATGGAAGGAGACCCTCAGGGTTATACAAAATCACATACAAGAGGAAGTTAGAAGAAAGGGAAAAATAATACAAGGGAGAGAAATTTATTACAGTAGAGAGGGTAGAGAGAGAAGAGGAGAGGAGAGGGGAGGGGAGGGGGATAGTAGAGGATAGGAAAGGCAGCAGAATACAACAGACACTAGTATGGCAATATGTGAATCAATGGATGTGTAAGTGATGTGATTCTGCAATCTGTATATGGGGTAAAAATGGGAGTTCATAACGCACTTGAATCAAAGTGAGAAATATGATATATCAAGAACTATGTAATGTTTTGAAAAAGCATAAATAAAAATTTAAAAAAAGGAAACTAACTTTGGTGAATAATGCACGTGAATCCTAATATTTCTACAGTAACTGATCCAGTTTAATATCAATGCAAGTAGATTCCTTTGGTACATGATGTGTATTTTGACGTTTATTTTTATTCAACACTGGTACATTACAATTTCATCAGTTTATGCACATTAAAGGATATATATTTCATCCACAATTTAGCAAATTTATAGGCATTTGTTTCATTTTCAATCACTTCAGAACTCATGTCTTCCTCCATATTTCTTGACTGGTAATTTTATGAGACTTCTTTCCAAACACATTATTTTCAATTTCCATAATCATTTTGAAGCAAAACTCACACACACTTCATGATAAACAATAACCCTAAGATGACAATTAGATATATAACTGGTTGGAATGAATGATTGTATGTCAATATATGATTTCTTATATATATTCAGATATCAATTCAATCCATTATTTAAAGTGGAACCAGTTATATTATTTATTCAGAGTATGTTCTATTCATGCATTATCTCTATATTCATAGACACAGGGTACACCACTTTGTACCCCCAATACTAATTTATATGTCTTCAAATATTGCTCACAGAAATGGTGAAAGAAATTCTCATGTCACATGATCTACATATATATTTTATCACAATAATTTTCTGGGCACAAAATGCAAAGGTCACACTTATGATTGTACCAAATCCTAAATGAAAATTGAACATGGATTACTAAAAACATCCATGTCCAGGTAGCCTAATGCTTTCAAATGTCATTTCTATTGGTGACTACATATTTGTTTCTTCCTAAGATTATGTATTCAATAACAATCCTGTTGAAAATGTCTAAACCTATCACTCACTTTATAATTGCCTGATTTTGTAATGTCTCTATTGATATTTTCTTTTGTATATTTTCCCCAGTTCATCATTGTGACTGACTCTTCGCATATGCTGACATTTACATTCACTCTATAAATGAAACCCTATTGCTAAAGAACATTTGATCCAAATTTTATACTCACTCTTTTTCCTAAACTTACGACTGTCTTCCTAATCCTACCGACTATCTCAATTTGAGTGGATGTTCTCTTCTACAATCAATCATCCAAGGTACAAGGTCCTATGCCTTTGATTATCAATTTATCTGAGACAAACGTGCAGAACACAATTAAAAGCTAAGAATCCCAATCAAGGGCCTAATGCCCTTCTGGGCTACAAATCTTACCTAGATTTCTGTTTTCATACTTATATTTCACTTCTAAAGTCTTATAAATATCGCAGGTTCCCAATACCATTATTCATCAAGCAGAATGATTCCTAACCCAAATCGAACATGTTTTTAACCCTAACCATACACTGTTCCCTCAATCTAACTTTACAGAAGAGCATGGACAGAGTTCGTCTTGCATTTCATCAATGTATGGGATCTTCCACCTTCTGAGAACCTCAAAGGTCCTTGCAGATTTGATCCTTGGAGAAGATGTAGGCAGCTATGAAGGACCTGAGAGATCAAAAGTCATCTTCTATGGCAAACAACCTGGTCAGGATGAAGGGGTGTGTCTGAGTAAGCCTCTCTCTTCTTAATGTCGAGAAGATGGACCAAACCAGGCCTATGTGGAGAGCTGTTCCCGCAAACTGGTGCGGCCAGTTTGGAAAGCAGTATGGAGATTCTTGGGAAAGCTGGGAATGGAACAACAATTTGACCCAGCTATTGCCCTTTTTGGACTATTCCCTGAAGACCTTAAAAGAGTAAACCTCAGGGATACTGCTGTTGTTCATAGCAGTACAATTCACAATTGCTACACTGTGGACCCAACCCCGATGCCCTCTAATAGATGAATGGATAACAAAAATGTGGCATTTATACACCATGGAGTATTATGCAGCACTAAAATATGACAAAATCATGGAATTTTCAGGGAAATGGATGGTACTAGAGCAGATAATGCTTAGTGAAGCTAGCCAATCCCTAAAAAACAAATACCAAATGTCTTCTTGGATATAATGAGAGCAACTAAGAACAGAACAGGGAGGAAGAGCAGGAAGAAAAGATTAACATTAAACAGAGGCATGAGGTGGGAAGGAAACGAAGAGAAAAGGGAAATTGCATGATAATAGAGGGAGACCCTCATTGTTACACAAAATTACATATAAGAGGTTGTGAGGGGAATGGGAAAATAAACAAGGAGAGAAAAGAATTACAGTATATGGGGTAGAGAGAGAAGATGGGAGGGGAAGGGAGGGGGGATAGTAGAGTATAGGAAAGGTAGCAGAATTCAACAGTAACTAATAGGGCATTATGTAAAAATGTGAATGTGTAACCAATGTGATTCTGAAATCTATAATTGGGGTAAAAATGTGAGTTCATAACCCACTTGAATCCAATGTATGAAATATGCTATGTCAAGAGCTATGTAATGTTTTGAGCAACCAAAAAACCGAAAAAGAAAGTAGCAATATATATTCCAATCGAAATTCATCATGAAATATATAAAATCCACAGATGCAAAAATATTCATTTTACTGAACATGGATTCATGTATAATGTTATTCAACTAGGAAGCTCACCCATAGGTTGAATTTTCAGTTCCAACAGCGTTTAGGAGGAGTGATCTCTTCTCACAATTTTTATCTGCCAATTCAGCTACCTCACAAGTATGTACGTGTGATACCCAGTAGGACTCTATATGTGCATATAAAAATACATGTGCTGAATAGGCTACAGAGAAAGGGAGACAGGATTCCCATATATGTTAACTTTAAAAACACATGTTTAATTATTTCAACAAAAAATTGACTAGATTTATAACTCCTATACTATATAATGCAAAAGGCAATTCCAACTACACACCATGCCTCCTCTCAACGGCTTGTATTTCTATTCTGTTTGGGTTATTTTTTACGATCATATTAGGATTATTAGTAAGAGTCTGGTATGGTATGGGTTAGTGTCAGGAATTCAGTATTTCAAATGGAAAATTGGAAAATGAATTCAATGTGTATGTAAATATGTGCTACACAAAAATCTTCCCACTCACATCCAGAACAATGCCTTGACATTACCTTCGCCCCAAGTTAGACACAATTAGAGTAGAAAAGTGTGAAAATCTGTGAATACATATCTGGAATGGAAAATGCTCGGGAGTTCACATACTTGGAGGTGGTAGAGGAGTTTCCAAAAGTAAGGGACAGTGTAAACACTCCACAAACATGGAGCTCTGAGAGCCTAAAAACTATTTGAAAAACTGCCTCTGAGTTTGGGCACTTGAAATATATGTTGTTGTCAGGAGATTTGGCTTCCTTTGTAGTGAGACCATCAAAGCTGGGTCTGCATCTATGTGACCTGAAGGACATGGTTTCTTATTTTCCAATGAACATGAGGCAGCAGTGCTAAATCCTCTCTTTGTAGTTAAACTGTGGTCACTGTGGGCTAAGTGTCTCCCTGTGTGGACTGTTAAGCCATTTGGTCATCCTCCACTTTTTGTGGTATTTTTGCTGCTGCACTGGGAGTTTGGTATTTGCTTCACAAAATGCAAGGAGCTAACTGGGACACAGTGCTGGAGGGAGTTCTGTCACGTGTGGTGGGTGAGGGTCTGCAGGAGAATACACCAACAAGGCTTCTTTCCCACATAAATTGCACCAATAACCATAGCAACCTGATTCTGAACATTTCCCAGAAAGCTTTCCATATAACAAGATGCCTTTACATATAAGGGTCTGCAGGCTGCACCATGTCAGTCACAAGCCATTTGGAAGCCAATGGCAGATCCACATGGCCCCACCATGATGTTTTATCACACACCTGCCCACCCCTGCTCTAGGCCCACTACTCGGCATGCCCCAAATTACTGGCATCTCTGTTCTACACCATTTTCATGAAACCCAGTCAAACAAGGCAATGTCAGGTATACTCATGATCAGCAACAGGAAATCCAAAGTTTCTCCAGTGCCACCTGGTCATGGGAATTTCCAAAATTTCATGGTATTTATCTAGCCATTTTTCAAGGATGAAGTTGGAGGCACTGTGGGTTTCAATTCATTCAGGAACCATTAAGTTTTGAGAAAGCTCATTTCAATGAAAGCTCTGGAGAACTCCCACAGGCAAGGCTTCCCAAAGAGTGACCAAAATGCCACATGAAGCCAGGCCAATTGAGATCTACAATGTGAGGTCCATGTGTGTTTTAACTCTCAACTATGGCTGCCAAGTCTTTCAAAATAAAATCATGTGATATGCTAGCTGAGATTCCCAGTGGTCTGTGGAAAGCCACCCTGGGCCTAGATCTCAGTTTCCAAGGGCGACTCTCAGGAATGACCTTTTAAAATCCCAACACATTTCATGGAAATACTTCTCTGAGTTCAGTTCCAGAACTCAGTCTCTAAGGAGAATCACACCAGAGTTTGTTCCCAGGTGAACCCAGTCATCCATTCCAACCGCCACAAAAATAACCACAATTAAATCCAAAACACTCCCACATGGCCGTCATCTTTTTCCATATAGACACTCATCATTATGTCTTGCTGAAGGTTACTATGAGGGTCACAGCCCAAGAAAGTGTCCAAAATAAGCTCAATTGCCCCTCATTTGCTTAAAATCACGGTGGCCTGGGCACTTTTCCTGTGAATCAGGAGTGATGAAATATTCCTGCTGTTAAAGTGTTCCACTTCTCCAATTTGAGTCCTACGTGCTGTCAGGTATATATTCTTTTTTCTGATTTGGAGTCATGAGAAAACCGAAGCACCTATGGGCTAGCCTCTTCAGGGATTTGAAGAACTCATTTGACCCAAATGATTCCTATTCTCACTTGATGAAGGTCAGGAACCTAACACAAGAAGGCAAAAAAATTCATCCACAATGATTTCTCTTTTGGCCATTTTTGTTTTGGCAAAACATGGGATCTTTCTTTAGATTCATCAGGTGCTGAGAATCTAAGCCACAACCTCACACAAGGACAAGAGGCTGATTCAGACACATCCTATTCCAAAGCAATTAAGCAAAGAGCCACAGGTGATGCTCATTCTTTTCCATATGAAAACAGTTTTCATCAGGCTTCACAAATGTGTGGCCTGAGGCAATGACCTTCCTGAAATTTAGGTTAATAGAAACCTAAGTAAGCAAATGGCCCAAAGCAGGGTTTCTCCACTGAGAATTTACTGGTCACACTGATATCTGAGTTTTCTGAGATGCTCCCATTCCTTCAGCTATCCAGTACATGGCCATGTCACAGAGCCTTCTGGTGATACATGAGCCTATTCTGGAGAGTGGCCAGAATTCATGAAGAAAACAGGAACTTAGGGAGATAGTAGGTTTTGCCCATCCATAAGGCAAGCTGCAGTCCATTCATCAAATGGGCAAGATGAATGCTGGGAAGCTTTCTACTAGAGACAACACATCCATTAATGCATTCTCTTTTCTAATGTCTGCAACCACGGATACAGTGGGATACACAGATATAGAAACACTCACCATGTCAAAAGACTTTCTAGAAACAGTCCACTCCAAACCAAACAAACCGCCTTTCCTACCTATTCTCAGAACATGAGAAAACACCACAAACTCACACCCACAACAGCAAAGGCACCTCCTTCCCCCAAGTAGGTCTGTGACGATCCGGAGTGTCTTCTGACTGGTGGACCATTTAATGTTCCCCCGAAATGGCCTGTCCTGTCTCAGATTTGGTCTCCTTGGCCATCTCTGTGAAGTTGTCAGGTGCCAGCGGTGAGCCACTACCTGCTTTCTCAGGATAGGCCTCTCTTCAGAGCTCTGCTGGCATTTGTCCATCCTCACATCAGTAGGTACCAAGAAAGACTGACTCTGTCCTTGGGAAAAGCAAACAAGTTAGCCCACTGGCACTTGGACTGGGACTGGCTCTGGGTGCTTGGCTTCCTGGATCCCAAGTTCAGAGAATTCTATCACCAAGGAAGTGAGGTAAGGTCACTTCCTTCAGGAACTGAATGAGGTCACTGCTTTGGTAACCACTTTGTCCTAACAGTTGCATCCAAGGTTCCCATGAGATGGCGGCTGCCCCGACATACTGTAACATATTCAGAAGTTAGAATTGTATATCAACCATAGGAACTTGGGAACTGCTATGCACACAGGCCTGGTTTGGTCTATCTTCTCTACAATAAAAAGAGAGAGGCTGATTCAGACACATCAATTCATCCTGAAAAGGTTGTTTGCCATGGAAGATGACTATTGCTCCCTCAGGTCCTACACAGCTGCCTACATCTCCAAGGATCATTTCTCCATGGATCTTTGAGGTTCTCATCAGGTGAAAGGTCACCTATATTCCTATATTGTAAGACCAACTCTCTCCCAGCTTTTCGGTATGTTATATTAAGGGTAGAGTTTATGGTTATGTGTAATAACAGCTTTGATTTGGATTAGGAATCATTCTGCGGAATGAATAATGTTATTGGCAACCTGCGGTATTTACAAGAGTATATAGGTGACATCTAAGTATGAAATCAAAAATTTAGGTAAGATTTGAAACCCAGAAAGGCATTGGGCCCTTTAGTGGGATACTTAGCTTTGAATTATGTGCTGCACATTTGTCTCAGATAAATCAATATACAAAGGCATAGGACCTTGTACCTTGGATGATTGAATGTTGAAGAGAACATCCAGTCAAAAAGAGATAGTCAGTAGAATTAAGAACGTAGTCGATAGGCTTAGAAAGAAGAGTGAGTATAGGATTTGGAACAAAAGTTCTTTAGCAATAGGGTTTTGGGTAGAGAGTGAATGTAAATGTGAGCACATGTGAAGAGTCAGTCAAAATGACGAACTGGGAATAACATGTAGGAAAGCAGATATCAATAGAGACATTAGGAAATCAAGCAAAGTATAAAGAGAGTGATAGGATTAGACATTTTCAACAGGCTTGAGGTTGAATATATAATCTTAAGAAGAAACAAATATGTAGTCATCAATTGGATTGACATTTGAGAGCATTAGGCAACCTGGACATGGATGTATTTAGTAATCCATGTTCACTTTCCATTTAGGCTTTGGTACAATCATTAGTGTGACCTTTGCTTTTTGTGTCCAGAATATTCTGTGATATAATGTATATGTGGATCAGGTGTCATGAGTATTTCTTCCACCATTTCTAGGAGCAATATTTTGAAGACGTATAAATTAGTATGGGGGTAGAAATAGGTGTACCTTGTATTTATGAATATAGAGTTAATGCATGAATAGACCATACTGTGAATAAATAGTATAACTGGATCCACTTTAAATAATTGATTGAAGTGATATCTGAAAATACATAAGAAATGTTATATTGATATAATATCATTCATTCCAACCAGTTATATATCCAATGTTCATCTTAGGGTTATGGTTTATCATGAAGGGTGTTTGAGTTTTGTTTCAAAAGTGATTATGGAAATCAAAAGTAATGTGTTTGGAAAGAAGTCTCATGAAAAGATCAGTCAAGAAACATAGAGAAATACATGAGTTCTGGAGAAGGAAGTGATTGAAAGTGAAACAAAGGCCTATAAATTTGCTAAATAGTGGATGAAATATATATCCTATGATGTGCATAAACTGAAGAAATAGTAATGTACCAGTGTTGAATAAAAATGAACGTCAAAATACACATCATGTCCCATAGGAATCTAGTTGCATCGATGTTAAACTAGGTCAGTTACTGCAGAAATATTAGAATTTGTATGCACCTTTCACTGAAGTTAGTTTTCAGTACTAGGAAACAAATATGTATTTCAGGTTGATGAATATTTCTGAGAATAATCTTTTAAAAAGTTGATTATTAATCCACATACATGAACATGAATGAATTTGGGGAGTGTATATAAGACTCATAAATTTCATATTTTGAAAAATCTGGAGAGTGTGTGTGTGTGTGTGTGTATATATATATATATATATATATATATATATATATATATATACACAAACAAAGACAGACACTAAAAAGTAGCAATATATATGTCAATCGTAATTCACCATGAAATTTATATCATTCACAGATCCAAAAACATTCATTTTACTGAACATGAATTTATGTATAATGTTGTTCAACTAGGAAGCTCACCCATAGCTTGAATTTTCAGTTCCAAAAGCGTTTAGGAGGAGTGATCTCTTCTCACCATTTGTATCTGCCAAGTCAGGCACCTCACAAAGATATACGCGTGTTATCAGGTAGGATTCTATATGTGCGTATAAAAATACATGTGCTGAATTGGCTACAGAGAAAGCGAGAGAGGAATTCACATATTTATTAACTTTAAAAACACATGGAGAACTATTTCAATTAAAAGTTGACAAGATTTATAACACCTACCCATTATATTGCAAAAGGCAAGTCCATTATACACCATGCCTCCTCTGAACTGCTTGTATTTCAATTCTGTTTGGGTTATTTTTCTCCATCATATTAGTATTAGTAGTTAGAGTCTAGTAGGGTATGGGTTATTGTCAGGGATAAAGTATTTTGAATGGAAAATTGGAAAATGAATCCAATGTGTATGCAAATATGGGGTATTCAATAATCTTCCCACTCTCATCCAGAACAATGCCTTGACATTACCTTTGCCCCAAGGAAGACACAATTAGAGGACAAGAGTTAGAAATTCTGTGAATACATTTATGGAATGGAAAATGCTCAGGAGTTCACAACCTTGGAGGTGGTAGAGGAGTTTCCAAAAGTAAGGAACAGGGGTGATCACCCAACCTGATCTTTCGTTAATATTGGGAGCCATCTTGCCACAAAGCCATGGAAAGATAATTTTTGCTTTACTATAAATTACTGCAAATTCTGAACCTGATTGGAATGCCTGCCCATTCCTTGAACTCACCCATGCCTAGAGTTCTGACCATATCGCAGCCCTCTCTGAAACTTTAGTGACACCTCATAAATATTGGCCTTCCCTGGCCAGACAACGACCCTCTCTGAGGCTCTAATGGTCTTCATAATTTCTGATGCTGGGGCAGCCAAAAAAAATGTGAACTACAATTAGTGTGATGCTTGTCAAAGTTCTGTTTTCTGAAACTTCCTTTTTGTGTAACTTTTTGGGCTATAAAGCTGGGGTGTAGGAAAGGTGGGGACGCTGTCTTTTTTCCACCGTTTTGAGAAGGAGAGTCAGCCTGGCTGGTTGAACTAATAAGCTTGCCTTAATTTGATTTTAATTGGGGTCAGTGGTTTTTTCTTGCATCCTGGTCTAACATTTTGGAGTTCCTCAGCGAGATGACCCAACCAGATCACAAGACCAGACTGCTGGAAATTATGAAGCTGGCCTTTCCTCCAGGACTCAGATCTGGAAAGCCAAGTTCCAAGGCCTTGGAGTGAGCCTTTGGTCCGGGGAGCACTGCACTGAACCATCACACTAAAACTATTACCAAGCACCTGGTGGAGAAAGCCTCCATAGTTAAGTGGTGCCATTATAACATCTGATATCCGGTTAAGTGAGATGACTTCTGATGACAGAGAGGTGGCCTGGGGAAGCTTACATATACTCCTGTCCTGGACAGTAACAAGAATTGTCCTGTCCTCTGTTCTGTTCTGTAGGGAATTTCTCTGAAAGAGTAGAAAGGTGCAGCCAGGCACGCAGGAGCTCCTACCTCGGAGCTTCAGCAAGACGTTGCATTGCTCCTCTGTTTTTCTGTATCTTCGCCAGGTTTGTGTTTCTTTGTGTTTTGTTCTGTGTTTTATATGTTTTTGTTTGTTTGTTTTTGTGCATCTTGTTGTGTGATTTCTGTGGTTAAAAACTTAAGGATATTGGATGTAAAAATGGATAATAAAGCAAGTAAGCCTGACACCCCTTTGGACTGTGCTCTAAGGAACTGTGATGAAGTTTACACCCCTTTGTTAAGCAGTATAAGAGAAGCCCCTAGCTGGCTGCCTGGAGCCCACCCACTGCACAGGGCAATGCCTGCTGGTGACCTAAAAACAGAGTATCTCCCAGGTTAACAATGGAAACTTTTTTAAAACCCCTTGTCGCTCCAGATCAAGAGAGTCACAACTTTTGGGCAGAGTTCCCTGTGTTTATGCTTTGTTAGCAAAGCAGTAAACCTCCCTTTTTATTTTTCTCAAACCCTGTCCTCATTATTAAATAGGTATTAATTCGCTTCAAGGTCAGGAAACAAACTTTAAGTTACAAATTTTGATAAACACCCCCCCAAAGCCCAGGAACTTTTTGAAAGCTGACTACTGAAATGTTAGGAGATGGAGTGTGCTTGGGGTAGAACCAAACAAGAGAAGCTAATCCTGTAAGTAAAAGGAGGCACTGAGGGACTCCCAGCAGCTGCCAAAGCCCTGTTGCTTCAGGGAATTCCCTCTTTACTTCCCTGCACTGTAAAAATTATGCCACCCCTGTCTTCTTAAAAAACAGAAAAAGTAAAAGGGACACTAAATGCAGTAAAGTCACCATGGAAACACTTGATATTACATTTCAGGTTGCCACTCTGTGAAAACATCTGATCCTCTTGTGGGGACATCTATCGTGCCACTGGTGTAGGAGATTTTTCTCTTATCTGCTCTGTTTTTAAGGCTTCTGTCTGTCAGCCATAGTCTGGAGCTCCTTTCTGTCTGTCTTGTGTCTTTGTTTCTGGCCCTTTAAGACATGTGGAATAATGTGCTGATATTATAAATTGTTTCTTGGGAATGATCTTAGCTCAATGTGTGTTTTAATGATGATGTTTTATTGTAACAATCTGGTATCTGAATGGGTTTTTGAAGCATTGCTCAATCTTGCAGTTAAAAGTCGGGTTTAGGGAATTGTTTAGTTTATGATTTCAGATAATTCATGCCAGATAACTTAAATTCTTATGATGGAAAACTAAAGAACTCTACTTCCAAGTTGGCAAGTAACTTCCCAAACATTCAGTTTTGTTTTTCACTAATTTTGAATTGGGTAGACTGGGAAAATGTCACAGTGTGTACCAGTGCATTCATTTGGACAAGGATAGTAAATCATAGTAAGGTATCTGTTGACAAAACAAGATGTAAAGATATAAAATTTTGTGAATTTTATCTTAAAATTGTATCAAATTTCAACATCCGAATCTGAAAATTATGGTTAAAATGCCTTAGGCCTGAGGTGTCTGCTCAGAATAGCAGTTTTTTCCTCCTCCTTCCAGACCTCAGCCAGGACTTATGTTGAAATTCAAATGAAAGAAGCCTGCAAGCTCAGTAGGAGACTGATCTGAGGCCTAAGGGGGGAAAAAAGTTGAATTGTATGGTATTTACTAATTACTGGCCAGTCATTTTTTCCAGGACTCTAATTTTTTTCCTTAGATTCTGTATTTTTTTTGAGCTCATGATTTTGATCATACAGACCTAGGTTAATGTTTTTCTGATCATTTCTATCTTTGACCAACAGTGGAGTTTTTGAAACATTTCAGTGGAGATTTCACCTGCAAAAAACTACAAGGCCTTTACTATTATTATGTGTGCACACATTTGTTATGTGTTGTATGTCTATATATACATATATCCGTATATCATATTGATGATATACAAATTAACATATATATGGAGCACTCATAAAAAAAGCACTCATAAAAACAAATTTTAAAAAGTGGATTCAAAGAACTTAAATTCACCTGATTTAATTGGTTCAATTTAAATTGGATAAACAGATAAAAATAAATGTCTTTAAATTTAAGTTTACAAGTTTTTCAAGGTGTTCAAAAATCTAATAAAATATTAATGCCGACAAAAGGTCTAATATGCCTTGGTTCTAGGACTTTTCCTTCAACAAAAAAATCGCTTACACTGTTCAATACATTTGTCTAATATTTTGAAAAATAAGTAATGTAAATTTGATATGGGATTACTCATTCAAGAGTACTTTTGTTAGATATCTGGTTGATTTACTAAGGTCTGTATAAGTTTGTCCTAAAGTCAGTATAAGATTGTAAAAATCAGTCATGTGTTAAAGAGACAAAAATTTTTTAAACATAAGTTTACCCATAACATTGTGTTTATTAAGTTTTATTTTTTCTAGAGCTAGCAACCATAAAAATTAAACAACTGATTAAATAAGAACTGTTATTTTAAAGCACTGTACTGCCATTTCTTTAAAAGCTAAACTTGGTTAATGTAGAAACATCAATGCAGTTGTGATGCTATTAATGTGCTTATATCTTCCAGGTATACAAGTCTGTAAGGTAGAAACTTTAAAACAGCATTACATCAAGCTGGTGTTCTGAAGTTGTATGGTAAAAAAATATATTGGGGATTTATTTACCTGAAATCAATAAGATATGTAAACTTTTATGTTACTTTTTACATTGGGGAACAATTTATATGTATTTTTAAGTTAATGAGAGCCTAATCTATGTAAAGGTTAAAAAGTTTCAGCCTTTCTTTAATTAATGTTTTAAATGTTATATCATATGGTGTTAACTAATGTTCATGTGACCTCAAAAAATTTATGTAAACTTTGTAAAATGATATTTTCAAAACAAAGATTAGCTTTAGAACTAAAACACTTAAGATTTATAATGAGCACTGCCTTACCTGAGATAAGGCTCTGTGTCCCATCTTACTATATGTGAGAATGACTACGAAAGCAGTAAGTCAGATGTTATTTCATTTAAAGTTATGTTCAAAAGTTTTTTTTTGTTGTTTTTTTTTTTTCGGTCAAGATCACTAGCCTCTCAAAAAGGGGATGTAATCTATAACTCAGCCAAAAAATTCAGGGTAGCTATTACAAGAACTGAGTATGTTTACTCTTGTTAATTTTATTTTGTAATTTCCTTATAGGTGACATAAAGATTTCCTGTTAGTGTTTTACAGAAGTGTTGCTTTAAGAACACAGCATGGGTTAATTTAAGATAATAACCCATCACCTACAGGACAGACAGAATAATACAGATCCCAATTAATAAAAAGTTAAATAATTTTAAATTATAGACATGAAAGCCCAGTACTCTTAATATAAGGCTGTTAAAATTTATTTGATGGATGTTTAAGATTAGGATTTAAAATTAAAGTAAAATGAAAAGGGACAAGAAAACTAATATTTGGCTCTTGCCCTCTGAGTCAGTCTGTATCCAGAGAACAGCGGACTTCTCTAAAGAGCTTTGCAACTCTGAACCACATAACCTCCTGATCAGGGAGATTAATAAGACCACTGGAGAACAGAAAGCCAATCAGTGCATTGCTACAAAGAGGATAGTCATCAGAGAAGGGAGACATCCCTGATGCTTCCAAGGGAAGCCACATGGTCAAGGAAGACCTGGACCCACCTAGCGCAAATGGCACTAGCAGAACTGAGAAGCTGCTCTCAATTTTCCTCAAGAATGACTCCCATAAAAGCTCAGCTTACTGTTCACAATATAGAGAAACAAAAGTCAGTTTGACTGCTTCAAATTAAACACTTAGAATAGACAGTTAAAAACAAAATACAGCCATTCCTGGGCATTTTATATAATAATAGTAATAATAATATATTATGGTATTCACTTCATGTTAGCCTCCCAAAATAAGTAAGACTGGAGGCTACAAAGAAGGATTCTCAGACAGGAATGCCTGATAACTATAAAATGAGACTATCAAAAGGATCTGCCAGAGGCAGAAGTTTTTAGTTTAAGGCCTACAGATATTCTTAAGCTAAACACATAGGCTTGGTATTTGTAAGTATGATTATCCAGCCCTGAGTAAGAGAATTAAAGGTGTCTCTATTAGACACAGAGGTCATACTAAAAGGATTTTGCAAGATCAGATGACATTAAATTATTAAACTGTATCTTATGGGGAGGGACAACTGTAACACTAAATGTTAAGTATAAAGTTGACAGTCCTGATAACTGGGGATATTAAAGGCTTGTGAGGGAACTTCTTTAAAGTGACATGTTCCAGCTGCTGCAACATTTACTCAGTACTCATGTTTTTTGTTTCTCTCATAGAAGAACCCATCCCCAGATGACTTTACAACCTGTTCTTCCACAACCAGACTTCAAACCGAACTGACTTCTAAACAGCATGTTACTGGTACCAAAACAGGCGGGTGGACCAATGGTACAGAATAGAGGACACAGAAACCAATCCACAAAACTACAACTATCTTATATTCAATAAAGGGGCTAAAAACATGAAATGGAAGAAGGATAGCATCTTCAACAAACTGGAAATCCCAACTAGTGTTGGGAAAACTGGAAATCCATATGCAACAAAATGAAACTGAATCCCTTTCTCTCACCATGCACAAAAGTTAACTCAAAGTGGATCAAGGAACTTGAGATCAAATCAGAGACATGGCGTCTGATAGAAGAAAAAGTTGGCAATGATCTACATACTGTGGGGTCGGGCTCCAAATTCCTCAATAGGACACCCATAGCACAACAGTTAATAACTAGAATCAACAAATGGGACGTACTCAAACTAAAAAGTTTTTTCTCAGCAAAAGAAACAATAAGAGAGGTAAATAGGGAGCCTACATCCTGGGAACAAATCTTTAGTCCTCACACTTCAGATAGAGCCCTAATATCCAGAATATACAAAGAACTAAAAAAATTAAACAATGAGATAACGAATAACCCAATCAACAAATGGGCCAAGGACCTGAACAGACACTTCTCAGAGGAGGACATACAATCAATCAACAAGTATATGAAAAAATGCTCACCATCTCTAGCAGTCAGAGAAATGCAAATCAAAACCACCCTAAGATACCATCTCACTCCAGTAAGATTGGCAGCCATTAGGAAGTCAAACAGCAACAAGTGCTGGCGAGGAAGTGGGGAAAAGGGTACTCTTGTACATTGCTGGTGGGACTGCAAATTGGTGTGGCCAGTTTGGAAAGCAGTATGGAGATTTCTTGGAAAGCTCGGAATGGAACCACCATTTGATCCAGCTATTCCCCTACTCGGTCTATTCCCTAAAGACCTAAAAAGAGCACACTATAGGGACACTGCTACATCCATGTTCATAGCAGCATAATTCACAATAGCAAGACTGTGGAACCAACCTAGATGCCCTTCAATAGACGAATGGATAAAAAAATGTGGCATTTATACACAATGGAGTATTACTCTGCATTAAGAAAAGACAAAATCTTAGAATTTGGATAAAAATGGATGGCATTAGTGCAGATTATGCTAAGTGAAGCTAGCCAATCCCTTAAAAACAAATGCCAAATATCTTCTTTGATATAAGGAGAGTAACTAAGAACAGAGTAGGGACAAAGAGCATGAGAAGAAGATTAACATTAAACAGGGATGAGAGGTGAAAGGGAAAGGGAGAGAGAAGGGAAATTGCATGTAAATGGAAGGAGACCCTCAGGGGTATAAAAAATTACATAGAAGAGGAAGTGAGGAAAAAGGAGGAAAAATATAAGGGGGAGAAATGAATTACAGTAGAGGCGGTAGAGAGAGAATAGGGGAGGGGAGGGGGGAGGGGGGATAGTAGAGGGTAGGAAAGGCAGCAGAATACAACAGACACCAGAATGGCAATATGTAAAACAATGGTTCTGCAACTGTTGTGATTCTGCAATCTCTATATGGGGTAAAAATGGGAGCTCATATCCCACTTGAATCAAAGTGTGAAATATGATATATCAAGAACTATGTAATGTTTTGTACAACCTACAATAAAAATTAATTAAAAAAAAGAAATACAAGGAGTTCAACTGGGACACAGTGCTGGAGTTAGTCCTGTCACTTGTGGTGGGTCAGGGTCTGCAGAAGAATGCACCAACCAGGCTTCTATCCCACATAGCTAACCCCCTTGACCATAGCAACCAGATTCTGAACATTGCCCTGAAACATCTCCATATAACAAGATGCCTTTAATGGAGTGGTTTCAGACATATTAGTGATTCCTGTCTGCATCATGTCAGCCACAATTCATTTGGAAGTCAATGGCAGATACACATGGCCCGACCACAGATGTTTCATCACAAACCTGCACACAACAGCTCTGGACCCACTACTCAGCAGGCCCCAACATACTGGCATCTCTGTTCTAAACCATTTTCATGAAACCCAGTCAATCAAGGCACTCTCTGGTGTACTCATGATCAGCAACAGGACATCCAAATATTCTCCAGTTGCAGGTGGTCATGGGAAATTCAAAAATTTCAGAGTATTTATCTAGCCATTTCCTAAGATGAAGTTGGAGAAACTGTGGGTTTCAATTCATTAAGGAACCATTAAATTTTGAGGAAGCACATTTCAAGGAATACTCTGGAGAACTCTCACAGGCAAGGCTTCCCAAAGAGTGGAAAAAAGGTCACATGAAGCCAGGCCAATTGAGGTCTACAATGTGAGGTCCATGTGTGTTTTGACTCTCAACTATGGCTGCCAAGTTTTTCAGAATAAAATCATGTGATATCCTGCTGAGATTCCCAGTGTGCTGTGGAAAGCCACTCTGGGCTTAGATCTCAGTTTCCAAGGGCGACTCTCATGCGTGGCCTCGTTAAATTCCAACACAATTCATGGCAATACTTCTCTGACGTCAGTTCCATAACGCAGTCTCTAAGAGGAATGACACCAGAGTTCAAGCCCCGGTGGATTCAGCCATCTCTTACAACCACCACACAAATGACCACAATTAAAACTAAATCACTCCCACATGGCCCTCATCTTCTTCCACATAGACACTCATCATGAACTCTGGCTGGAGGTTTCCATGAAGGGCACAGACAAATACACTGTTCAAAATAAGCAGCCTTGCCCCTCATTTGCCTAAAGTCAGGGTGGCCTGGACACCCTTCCAGTGAACCAAGAGTGATCAAATAGGCCTGCTCTATATCTGCTCCGCTTCTCAAATTTGAGGGCTAATGACTGTCTGGTGTAGATTCTTTATGTGAATTGGTTTCATGAGAAAACCCAAGCACCTATCGGCTAGCCTCTGCAGGGCTTTGAAGAACTGACTTGACCCAAAGATCCCTATACTCACTTGATTTATCTCAGGAAGCTTACAGAGGAAAGCGAGAGACTTCATCCACAATGACTGCTCTTTTGGCCATTTTGGTTTTGGATGCACACTTGGAAACTTTCTTTAGGTCCATCAGATGCTGAGAATCTAAGCCACTGCTGTCACACCGGGCCAAGTGGCTGATTCAGACTCATCCCTTTCCAAAGCAATTAAGCAAAGAGCCACAGGTGATGCCCATTCATTTCCATTTGAAACCTGTTTTCTTCAGGCTTCACAAAGGGATGGCCTGAGGCAAAGACCTTCCTGACATTCAGGGTAATAGAAACATAAGTAAGCAAATGGCCCAAAGCAGGGTTTCTCCACTGAGACTTTACTGGTCACACTGATATCTGAGTTTTCTGAGATGCTCCCATTCCCTTCAGCTATCCAGTACATGGCCATGTCACAGAGCTTGGAGGTGGTACATATCTTGGACACCAAACCATAAGGCTACTCTGGAGAGTGGCAAGTATTCAGGAGGAAAAGAGGAACTTAGAAAGATAGTAGGTGTTCCCCATCCATAAGGCAAGCCGCTCTACATTCTTAAATTGGGCAGGATGAATGCTGGGAAGCTTTCTACCAGACAGGACACAACCATTGATGCATTTGCTTTTCAAATGTCTACAACACGGATACAGTGGGATACACAGACATAGAAACACTCGTGTTGTCAAACGACTTTCTAGAAACTTTCCAGTCCAAACCTACAAACTGCCTTTCCTACCTATTCTCAGAACATGAGGTAAAACCACAAACTCACACCGACACCCACAATGGCACCTCCTTTCCCCAAGTATGTCTGTGACTATCCTGAGTGTCCTCTGACTGGTGGGCCATACTATGTTCCCCTGAAATGGCCTGTCTTGCCTCAGATCTGGTCTTCTTTGCCAACTCTTTGAAGTTGTCAGGAGCCATGGTTGAGCCACTACCTGCTTTCTCAGAGAAGTCCCTCTTCAGAGCTCTCCTGGAATTTGGCCATCATCACATAAGTAGGTACCAAGAAAGACTGATTCTGTCCTTGGTAAATCCAAACAATTCAGACCACTGGGACTAGGACTGGGACTTGCTCTTGGTGGCTGGCTTCCTGGTCCCAAGTTCAGAGAGTTCCATCACCAAGGAAGTGTGGTAGGTCACTTCCTTCAGCAACTGAATGAGGTCACTGCCTTGGAAAACCACTTTGTCCTAGCAGTTGCTTCCAATGGTCCCATGAGATGGAGGCTGCTCCTACTTCCTGTGACACTTTCACAAGATAGAATGGTATATCAACCATAGGCACCCAGGAAAAGCTCTGGATACAGGCCTGGTTTGGTCCATTTCATCTACATTAAGAAGAGAGAGGCTGATTCAGACACATTCCTTCATTCTGACCAGGTTGTTTGACATGGAAGTTGACATGGAGTTGACTTTTGCTCTCTCAGGTCCTTCTTAGGTGAAAAGGTTGGTCAAAAGTCAGAGGAAAAGACCATCAAGAGACAGTCTTATGTCACAGCAAAGGGTTTATTGGGAGTCCAGCATGCTGGGGCTCAGAGCTAACTTCAGAGGAGCAAAGAACAAAGAGCCCCAAGAACAACTTGAGCAGAGTTTATATACATTCTTTAGAGAGGGCAGGGACTTTACATACATCATATCCTCTTTTAGGAAATCAACACATAGCACGGGAAAATCAAATAACAACTCTAAAACATGATTAGTACATTCATTGGCGGGAAGAGGTCGGGTAGGGGGTGATTGGTTAGCCCTGAAAAGGGGTATACGTTTAAACTGATTGGTTGAATCCCTGAGATGTATATGTGGTGAGCTGCACGGTTTCTGGAAAGGGGTTGTTAAGTAACTAGCTGGTCAGGGAAGATTTCAACACACATCTAATTGGCAGTTCCGGGAATTGTCTTAACTGCCACAGGAATTTCAGGTTCCGAGTGCAGCTTGGAAACTTTAAAAAACCTGGTTCTATGTTTCAATTTCAATTTCTTTTATTCGTTCATTTCCCACTCCTTTTTCTTACTACTTTTAATCTTAAACGTAATAAATCATAATTATTATGGGGTCTCACATTCTATTTCTGCCAGTGGACCGTATTTCTGTCTGATTACAATGAGTTTTTCCTGCCCAATTTGAGCCTGGAGAAAGGAAACTATGTGGTTAAGCAAACAAGGTCCTACAGTTAGCAACACCATAAGGATGATCAAGGGTCCAGCTAAGTCTGATAGGAGTGTAGTTAACCAGGGGGACTGGGTAAACCATAACTCAAACCACCCTAGTTGAATCTCCCTATCTTTCTGGTGCTCTTCAAGGCATTTTCTCAATTTACTCATGGATTCTTTTACAACTCCAGTATGGTCAGCATAAAAACAACATTTTTCTCTCAGTGCAGCACAGAGGCCCCCCTCACTCATGAAGAGGAGGTCTAATCCTCGCCTGTTCTTTAAAACAACTTCAGAGAGAGAAGTTAAGGATTCCTGCAAAGCTGTGATGGTGGTCTCTAACGTCTTCAAGTCTTTATCTATTGCTGTTTCTAATCGGGCCATTTGTTGTGACCCACATATAGTAGCAGCTGTTCCCATACCCACTCCTACAGCAGCTCCTATCCCCAATAGGATGGCAGGAGTAAGGGACACTGGCTCCCCACAAAATCGGGTTGTTTCTCCCCCTAGTAGACCTTCAAATGATTCTACATCATAATAGAGCACCCTGGGGAGTATCTGCACCATTACACAATAATTTACAGAGATGTCAAATACCTTGGCTGAAATGCAAGGAGTTCTGACTGTTTGGAGTTCAGTACAATAAAGGTTCCTTTAATTAGTTCCCAGGGGGAGGAGTCAGCTGTACTCTGGACTGGGGAAGTAGGCAAAGACGGAAACCGGGAAGTATGAGATGGTAGAGGGGTTCTGGTAGATCTAGCCATGGGAGGTTTAGGAGGCTTAATTCCTTGGTTGAGGGGATTGGGCTCTATTGCTGTGATATTTTCTTCCTTTTTCAGCCGGATGGTGAACCAGTGACCAAAGTCATAACGAGGGCCATATATATAGAATCCCATTCCCCACGTATTTCCCATAGGCCATGCTGTTCCGAGGTAGCCCCTTCCTTTGGAATTGAAAGTTAAAATGAGGGGGTAACATAGACTATTCTTTCCACAGTGAGTTTTTGAAACCACTTGGCTAGCAGCACATTTTTTGGGATCAATCAAGGTGTCATTTCTTTCTTCCTGAATCGTACTGTCGGGGGAGTTTGGGTTCCACCATGCAGCTCCCGTTTGTTCACAACCCCAAGATCTACAATAAAAGTCACTGGGTCCTGTACAGGTTTGGGCCTGTTTGCGACTTCGGAAATCAGCTGGGCACACATAAAAATCAAGATTGGCTAGTTTACACCTGAGCTGCGGAAGATGATATCCATAATTCATGGGGTAAGGTGGTCTATGTTGCCCTGGTTTGGGGTTGAGTGGGATCTCTGTGGGGGTCCTCTATGTCAGGGAGATCCCAGTCAGACAGGCCTATGGCAATCTGACAAATATCCGGGTGGAGAGATGGCCACCAAGTCCATATGGTGGCTGTATGTGAAATAGACCACACTACTTGCCCAGTAGGATTTATAACTTGCCATTGTTGCTGAACAAGCTGATGGGGATTAGGACTGCTGGTGGTCAGGGGAAGAATCCATAGCCCTACCCACATGACAGACACACAACTTGAGACGGTTACCAGTCTGTTCCAGTTTCCAGCCAGAGTCCGGACAGGGCGCAGGCTTGAGATGGGAGGCATGGATCCAGGAAGTGATCCCATCCACTTTCACCACTGTGGTTGTTAAAAGCAGCACCTGGTATGGTCCTTTCCAGCAGGGTTCCAGGGATGACACCTAATGCCATCTCATGTAGATGAAGTCTCCCACTTGATATCGATGTGGGGTTCCCTCATCTCCAGGCTGATAAGCAGTGGCCAACTGTTTCCACAGGTATCGCTGGGTGCTGGGTTTGTTCAAGGGCTTTAAGTCTGTCAAGAAAGAGTGTGTGAAAGGAATCATTAAGTCTCAGAGTTGGGGTTAGGTCCCTTACTGGAGGAGGGGGACCATAGAGAATTTTATAAGGGGTGAGTTTACACAAAGAGGCAGAGGGCGTTTTTCTTGCACGAAACAGTGCTTAAAGTAGGAGCAGAGTTCAATTTTTTATGCCGGTCTCCAAGCTTTTTTCGTTAAGGTCTCTTTGATGTTTCTATTCATCCTTTCTACCTGTCCTGAGCTCTGGGGTCTATAAGCACAATTTAACTTTCAATTAATCCCCAGGGTCCTGGCGAATCCCTGACTTACCTGGGCCACGAATGCCAGTCCATTATCAGACCCTATTACCTTAGGCAGGCTGAACCTTGGAAAAATGTCTTATAGAATCTTTTGACCACCCTCTGAGCCTTTTGTTTCTTCATGGGGAAGGCTTCAAACCATATTGAAAAAGTATCTACAAAGACTAGAAGATATTTAAGTCCGTACCTTGCTGGCTTAATTTCAGTAAAGTCCACTTCCCAGAATTGTCCTGTTCTGGTTCCTCGTAAGCGCTTTCCTGCAGGAAGCTTGGATGGGTAAGGATTAACTAACTGGCAGACTTGACAAGCTCTAGTCACCTGCTCAGCTATTTCTTTCCTCTGTGAGTCAGTCAATAATAAGTCCTTTCTCCGGTCCTTTAGAAGTGCCTATAACTTTTTTCAGCCTAAGTGGGTGAGTTGGTGTACGTCTTTGACATAAAGGTGGGCTTTTTGAAATAGTAAACTTGGCTCTGAAGGGTCCCAGAGTCCTGTATCTGTCTCCTCAGATGATAAGTTGCCTGAATGTTCCAGTGCGGCCAAATCTCCTGATTGTTGTTCCCCCCGGTGTGGAAAAAGTTACCAGAGTCACTACGTTTAGGGCTGCCAATTAAGCTTCCTCATCTGCCCTTCTGTTTCCAACCGCCATGGGGTCGTTTCCCTTCTGGTGCCCTGGACAGTGCACTATACCTAGTTCCTTAGTGCTCTGCACTGCTGAGAGAAGGTGGAGGATCTCATCTTTGTTCTTTATTTCTTTCCTAGCAGAGGTTAATAGCCCCCTTTGCTGGTAAATAGCCCTGTGCACATTAGCATTGGCAAATGGATAGCGGCTATCAGTGTATATGGTGGCCCTTTTGCCTGTTGCTAGTTCCAATGCTTTCGGAAGGGCAATCAGTTCTGCCTTTTGGATTGATGTCTTTTCTGGGAGACCAGAGGATCAGATGACATTAGTTTTACTAACTATTGCTGCTCCAGCCCGCCGCTTACCATCTTGGAGGAAGCTGCTCTCGTCTGTAAACCATACGACTTCTGGGTGAGGCAGTGGCTGGATCTTTCAAGTCTCATCCTATACTGGTTTCCTCTGCCAGTATGTGTTGACACTCATGAGTGATGGGTTCTGATGATTCTTCTGGCAGCAGTGTACCCAGGTTGAGTGGAGCAGGGGGTCCCAGAGTTATTCTGTCTTTGCTAATCCAGAGGCTCTGGTAGTGGTTTATTCTGAAGTTTGATAGCCACCTCTCTGCAGGCTGACAGATGATGCTCTCCAGGGCATGGGAGGCTTTAATGGTTAGCTTCTGTCCCAACGTTCATTTATGAACATCTTTTTTTAGAAGGGCTGCCGCTGCTATCGCTCTTAAGCAATTTGGCCACCCGCTAGCCACTGGGTCCAATTTTTTTGATAAGAATGCTACCGGCCTTTTTCAAGGTCCCAAAGTCTGAGTGAACACTCCCAGTTCTATTCCTTTCGTTTTCTCGATGTAGAGAGTGAAGGGTTTTTCTACTTCTGAGAGTGCTAAAGCTGGAGCAGATAGCAGTGCCTTTTTTTGACATTATCAAAAGCTTTTTGGTGCTCAGGGGTCCATTTGAAATGGGCATCCCCATTTATAAGCGGGTATAAAGGTGCAGCCAGAGATGTGAACCCAGGAATCCATAACCTGCAAAAGCTGGCAGTCCCAAGAAACTCTCTGAATAGTCTCTTATTAGATGTGGGCGGTATCTGCACAACGGTTTGTTTTCTGGGCTCACTGAGCCATCTTTTGCCACCCCTAAGAGAATAACCCTGGAAGATTACTTCTTGCTGACAAATTTGGTCCTTTTTGCAGAAGCCCTATATCCAAGCCGAACAAGCTCGGATAATAGTGCTTGGGTCCCAGACTCATAGTTCTTCTTGGTGTTGGCTGCCAGTAGCAGATCATCAACATATTGGAGTAGGGTGACTTCAGGGTGTGCAGTTCTGAGGCCTGTGGAGGGCTTCATCAAAGAGAGTGGGGGAGTTTTTGAACCCCTGTGAGAGTCTAGTACAGGTTAGTTGGCCATATGTTAAAGTTTCTGGGTCTATCCACTCGAAAGCAAACAGAAACTGATTGTCCTTATGTAGGGGCAAGAAGAAGTAAGCATCTTTTAAGTCCAGCACAGTGTACAATTCCCGCTCCAGATTCAGAGTGCTAAGCAAATTATATGGATTGGGTATTGTTGGGTGAATGTCCTGCACTCTGTTGTTTATCTCTCTTAGGTCTTGAACAGGACAGTAGTCCCTAGTTCCTGCCTTTCTTACTGGTAGCAGGGGGGTATTCCAGGCTGATTGACAGGGCCTTAGGACCCCAAGGGCCTATTATTTCTGAATATGGGGACTTATCCCATCTTTAGCTTCTTTGCTTAGAGGATATTGTTTAACACTGATTGGAGAGGCAGAGGCTTTTAATTCTAGTTCTATTGGAGGTAGTTTTATTGCTAGACCTAACCCAGCAGTTTCTGCCCAGGCATTAGGATAATCTTTTATCCATTTCTGTGGTAGTTTGCCTCTTTGATCAGTCCTAGGGAGCGCGAAGAGTTGATGTTCATCTTCAACGGACATAGTCAATGCTGTGACTATGGGAGGTTTCATTGAAGGCTTTAGAACATCCACTTCGGGAACATCAGGGTTAAAAGTTATTCTAGCCCCGAGTTTGGTAAGCAGATCCCTGTGCATCAATGGGGCTGGGCACTCTGGGATTACTAGGAAAGAGTGTTGGACTTTTCCTTTTCCTACATCCATAATCCTCTTAGTTGTCCAAGCCCGATATGTACTGCCATTATCCCCTTGAACTAGGGACCATTTATTTGATAGGAGCCCAGTGGGGTCTTAAGGGCTGAGAATACTGCTCCTGTATCCTCTCCAAAGTTCACTGGAGTCCCCTCCACTTCAAATGTTACCCTGATCTCGGGGAGGAGATCCGAGCCCCAACATTCCTAGTCCTCTTCTAGAGTCAGCATGGCATGCTGGCGTGGTTGCTTCTTTTGGGTGCACTCTTTGGCTCAGTGTCCTTTTTTTTTACAGTAGGCACATTGATCTGAGGCCAGGGGCAGCCTTTGGCATGGGCCCAAGTATCCCTTCCTGACTCCAAGCTTTTTAACTTCTGGCATATTTGCTGCTGTGAACAAAACCTTAGCCAATGTTTTAGTCTGCCTTTTGCTCCTTTCATCCCCCTTTTGTTCCCTTTCCTTCTCTATCCTCTGTTCCCTCTCCTCCTCAGTTTCTCTCTTATAATATACTTTCTCAGCTTCTCTGACTAAATCTCTTAAGGTCGTATCTTGTAATCCATCTAGACATTGTAACTTTCTCTTAATATCTTGGGCAGCCTGCTCAATACAGGCCATTGTAACAGATGCATTTTGGTCCTCTGCCTGAGGATCAAAAGGAGTATATTTCCTATATTCTTCCATAATTCTCTCCAGAAACATTGAGGGAGACTCATTAGGCCCTTGGATAATCTCTCTTACTTTGGCCAAATTGGTCAGCCCTCTGGTGGCCACTCGGAGACCTGCTATTAGAGCCCGGCGATAAGTGGACAGATGCTTCTTACCTTCAAAGGTGTTGGGGTCCCAGTTGGGTCGGTTCATGGGCCCATAGGGACGGAAAGAGAGTATCACAGGGGCTTCTGAGTTTTCTATTATCTGCCTCCGGTGGGTTCCTTTAGGTTGCCCAGCTTCCTCCAGGGGAGGAGGGGCTGCTGCTGCTGCAGAGAAGTCCCCTGGAGGGCTTGGGTCTGGCCCAATTGCCTATAGCAGTGGAGAGGCTGAGTCAGCGGTTGGAGGATCATCAGGAACTGTGTTGGGGGTTGGGGAGGGAGAGTAGACGATAAGGAGGGGGAGGAGTGTCCAGTCTTGTGACTCAGGGAGAATGGAAGGAAGAGGGGGAGGAGTGGATGGTTTGAATGATAGGATGATGGGGGAAGGGGTATATGGCTCTTTATCTGGGTGGCCACGTGGCCAAAGCTGAAAGACAATATCTCTGACTTTTCGGATTAGAGGAAAGTGGAAGGATCCTTCTGGGGGCCATCCAACTTCGAGGATGGGCCATTCTGAAGCACAGAGAGTCTGCCAGGTACAGCGTTTTACTGGAAAATAAATATTCTGGGCCCTTGAGCAGACATCAGTCCAATGATCAAGGGTCGGAGACAGAGAAGAGGATGTGCTTTGTCCCATAATGGGAATTACTCAAACAGGGACAGTGAAGACACAAACGCAACACAGAAAAAGACAAACAGTAAATGTTTAACATGACTCCAAGAAAAAGATTAGAACTGAGTAACTGGTAAATCTTAATGGGTTAGGCAATAAAGACAGACAGTAAACTCAACATGAGTTCGGGACAATGAACCAAACTGAGTAGCCGGCAAAACCTGATGGGCTGGCAAACCGAATCCTGAAGCAAAATGTAACTGAGATGAGGAAACTACTATTCTTTGATTTCCCTAGTCTTCCGGAGTGTCCCCCAGAAACGTGACCTTGGGCTCTGTGACAGGTCTGTCACACCATAAGAGAGAGCTAATGCTCTTCACCAACAGCCACTTTGCCATGCCCTGACTTGAAATCCGAAACCAGAAATAGGCTCCTTACTAACCCCGAGAGGAGTCCCTTGAGGTCTTTCGTCCACCGCAGCCGGATATCTCACCTGGGGCCTCCAGATAAATAAGTGCGGCGAACGTCAGAGGAAAAGACAACAAAGAGGTTTTCTCATGCATCAGCAAAGGGTTTATTGGGGGTCCAGCATGCTGGGGCTCAGAGCTCACTTCAGAGGACCAAAAATCAAAGAGCCCCGAGAACAACTTGAGCAGAGTATATATACATTCTTTAGAGAGAGCAGGGATTTACATACATCATTGCCTCCTTTAGGAAATCATCATGTACCACGGGAAAATCAAATAACAACTCTTAAACATGATTAGCACATTCATTGGCGGGAAAAGGTCAGGCAGGGAGTGATTGGTCAGCCCTGAGAAGGGGTATACGTTTAAATTTATTGGTTGAAGCCCTGAGATGTATACGTGGTGAGCTGCACGGTTTCTGGGAAGGGGTTGTTAAGTAACTAGGTGTTCAGGGAAGATTTCAACACACATCTAATGGGCAGTTTCAGGAATTGTCTTAACTGCCACAGGAATTTTAGGTTCTGAGTGCAGCTTGGAAACTTTACAAAACCTGGTTGTTTACGTTTCAATTTCAATTTGTTTTATTCTTTCAGAACCTTACAGTGGAAGGCGAGAGACTTCATCCACAATGACTGCTCTTTTGGCCATTTTGGTTTTGGATGCACACATGGGATCTTTTCTTAGATCCGTCTGTTGCTGATAATCTAAGCCACAGCCTCAAACAGGGCCAAGAGCCTGATTAAGACACATCCCTTTCCAAAGCAATTACATCTCTGAGGTCAGTTACAGAACTCAGTCTCTGAGAGGAATCACACCAGTGTTCAAGCCCAGGTGGACCCAGTCATTCTTCCAACCACCACACATATGACCACAATTAAATCCAAAACACTCCCACATGGCACTCATCTTCTTACATACATACACTCATGATAACCTTTGGCTAGAGGCTTCCATGAATGGCGCAGCCCACGAGAGTGTCCAAAATAAGCTCCCTTGCAACTCATTTGCCTAACCTCAGGGTGGCCTGAACACCCTTCCTGTGAACCAGGATTGATCACATAGTTCTTCCTGTAATACTGCTCTGCTTCTCCAATTTGAGGCCTACTGACTGTCAGGTATAGATTCTTTATGTGATTTGGAGTCATTAGGAAACCAAAGTAAATTTGCAAGGCTTGGAAAAACTCATTTGACCCAAAGGATACCTATTGTCACTTGGTGGAGGTCAGGAACCTTACAGAGGAAGGCGAGAGACTTCATCCACTATCACTGATCTTTTTGCCATTTTGGTTTTGGATGCACACATTGGATCTTTCTTTATATCCATCAGGCGCTGCTAATCTAAGCCACAGCCACACACAGGGCCACGAGGCTGATTCAGAACATCCTTTTCCAAAGCAATTAAGCAAAGAGCCACAGGTGATGCCCATTCATTTCCATTTGAAAACTGTTTTCTTCAAGATTCACAAAGGGGTGGCCTGAGGCAGAGACCTTCCTGACTTCAGAGCAACATAACAATAAGTAAGCAAATCCCAAAGCAGGGTTTCTCCACTGAGACTATACTAGTCACAATGATATCTGAGTTTTCTGAGATGCTTGTCATTCCCTTCAACAATCCAGTACATGGCCATGTCACAGAGCTTGGAGGTGGTATATATATCTTGGACAAAAAACCATGAGCCTATTCTGGAGAGTGGCCAGAATTCAGAAAGAAAACAGGAACTTAGAAAGTTAGTAGGTGTTGCCCATCGAAAAGGCAACCAGCAGTCCTTTTTTAAAATGGGCAGGATGAATGCTGGAAAGCTTTCTACTAGTCAGGATACATCCATTGATGCATTCCTTTTTCTAATGTGTACAACCAAGAACACAGTGGGATACACAGACACAGAAACACTCACCTTGTCAAAGGACTTTCTAGAAATAGTCCACTCTAAACCAAACAAACCGCCTTTCCTACCTATTCTCAGAACATGAGACAAAACCACAAACTCACACCCACTCTCAAAAAGGCACCTCTTTCCCCAAGTAAGTCTGTGAGTATCCAGAGTGTCCTCTGACTTGTGGGCCATAGTATGTTCCCCCGAAATGGCCTGTCCTGTCTCAGATCTGGTCTCTTTGTCCATCTCTGTGAAGTTGTATGGAGCCTGTGCTGACCACTACCTTCTTTCTCAGGAAAGGCCTGTCTTCAGAGCTCTACTTGCATTTGGTCATCCTTAAACCATTAGGTACCAAGAGAGACAGACTCTCTCCTTGGTAAATCCAAACAAGTGAGCCCACTGGGAATGGGACTGGGCCTGGCTCTGGATGCCTGGCTTCCTGGATCTCAAGTTCAGAGAGTTTCATCACCAATGAAGTGAGGTAGGTCAATTCCTAAAGGAAGGGAATGAGGTCACTGCCTTGGCAACCACTTTGTCCTTACAGTGCTTCCAAAGGTCCCTTGAGATGGAGGCTGCCCCTACTTCCTGTGAAACTTTCAGAAGTTAGAATGGTATATCAACCATAGACACCAAGGAGAAGCTCTCCAAACGGAGTTGTTTTGGTCCATCTTTTTTATATCAATAGGAGAGAGGCTGATTCAGACACATACCTTCATCCTGACCAGCTTGTTTGCCATGGAAGATGACTTTTGCTCTCTCAGGTCCTTCATAGCTGCCTACATCTTCTCCAGGGATCATTTCTGCATCAACCTTTGAGGTTCTCAGCAGGTGGAAGATTCCCTACATTCCTGTATTGTAAGACCTACTCTGTCCCTGCTCTTTTGTAAAGTTAGATTGAGGGAACAGTGTATGGTTAGGGTTAATAATATATTTTATTTCGGTTAGGAAACATTCTGTGAGATAAATAATGGAATTAGGAACCTGCGATATTCACAAGAATATATAGGTGAAATATAAGTATAAAACCTGAAATCTAGGTACGATTTGAAGCCCAGAAGGGAATTGGGCCCTTTATTGCGATACTTAGCTTTGAATTATGTTCTACACAGATGTCTCAGATAAATCAATATGCAATGGCAGAGGACCTTGTACCTTGGATGAATAAATGTCTTAGAGAACATCCAGTCAAAAAGGAATAGTCGGCAGGATTAGGAAGGTAGTCAGTAGGTTTTGAAAAAAGAGTGAGTATAGGATTTGGACAAAACGTTCATTAGCAATAGGGTTTCGGGTAGAGAGTGAACGTAAATATGAGCACATACGAAGAGTCAGTCACAATGATGAACTGGGAAAAATATGTTGGAAAGCAGATATCAATAGAGACATTAGGAAAACAGGCAAAGTATAATGTGAGTGATAGGGTTAGACATTTTCAACATGGTTGAGGATGAATATATAATCTTAGGTAGAAAGACATATGTAGTCATCAATAGGATTGATATTTTAGAGCATTAGGCAACCTGGGCATGGTTGTTTTTAATAATCCATGCTCACTTTCCATTTTGCTTTGGTGAAAGGTTAATAAAATAGTCACTTGTCACTTCCTGTTTTTCTGTATGCTTAACAAAACACTGTTGAAATCTTGAGAACTGTTTGCTATTTTGGTTCCCAGAATGTGCTATCCCCAACTGCCAAACTGCAGAATGTACTCCCTCACCCAGTTGCATGCAAACTGCACACTCGCCCTGACCCATAAATAAATTTCCCTCCCTGCCCTGTCCAAGGAAAGTATATAAGCTCTGTTAAAGCTGTTCTCAGGGCTCTTTGCTCTATTCAAGTGAGCTCTGAGCCCCAGCATGCTGGACCCCCAATAAACACTTTGCTGTGGCTGAGTGAAAATGGTATACTGTTCTGTACTTAAAAGATGCTTTCTTTTGCTTGGCTCTGCATAAAGATAGTCAGTTGCTGTTTGCTTTCGAGTGGGTAGACCCAGAAACAGGAACGTCTTGTCAACTAACTTGGACTAGACTCCCACAGGGGTTCAAAATCTCCCCCACTCTCTTTGATGAAGCCCTTCACAGAGATCTCAACAACTTCAGAACTACACACCCCGAAGTCACCCTGATTCAATATGTGGATGTCCTGCTCCTGGCAGCCAACACCAAGGAAAACTTTGAGTCTGTGACCCAAGCACTATTATCTGAGCTTGCTCAACTCAGGTATAGAGCTTTGGCCAAAAATGCCCAAATTTGCCAGCAAGAAGTAATCTTCCTGGGGTATTTCCTTAGGCACTGTAAATGATGGCTCACTGACCCCAGGAAACAAAACGTTGTGCAGATACCACCCCCATTTAACAGGAGACAACATAGAGAGTTTCTTGGAACTGCTGGCTTTTGCAGGTTATGGACCTGGGTTTGTGTTCATAGCTGCTCCTTTATACCAGCTGTTAAATGAGAATGCCCAATTCCAATGGACCCTTTGAGCACCAGCAAGGTTTTGATAACATCTAAGAACACTAACACTGAACACCTCAACTTCACTGAGCCCAGCCTGCAATTTCAGAAAGCCCTACACTATGTTAAAAATGTACATCAACTCAATCAACTTAGTTCAAAGAAACTGCAGCCATTCCTGTAGGATCAAGAACAGAGTTTTAGACTAACTCACTCACAGTGAATGGAAATAACTGAATGGGTAACAAAAGCCTGTCGGTTCTGTTTATTGGTTAATGCTTACCATTCCAAGCTTCCTGCTTCTTGCAGGAAAGCACCTACGAGGAACCAGACCAGGACAATTCTGGGACCAGGACAATTCCAGGACCAGGACAATTCTGGGAAGTGGACTTTACCTAAATTAAGCCAGCGAGATATGGACTTAAATATCTCCTAGTCTTTGTAGATACATTCTCAGGATGGATTGAAGCCTTTCCCACGAAAAAAAAAAAAAAAAAAAAAAAAAAAAAAAAAAAAAAAAAAACCGGCACAAATGGTGGTCAAGAAGATCCTGAAAGATATTTTTCAAAGACAGGGCCTGCCTAATGTAATGTGGTCTGATAATTGAACGGCGTTCATGGGCCAGGTAAACCAGGGGTTAGCCAGGACCCTGGGGATTAATTGGAAGTTACATTGTGCTTATAGACCCCAAAGCTCAGGACACATGAAAAAATAAATAGAAGCATTAAAGAGACCTTAAATAAATTAAGCTTAGAGACCGTCATAAAAGGGTAGAGTATGCTCCTGCCTTATGCACTGTTTCATGAAAGAAATACTCCCTTTGTTTCTTTGTGTAACATCACCCCCTATGAAATTCTCTATGGGGCCCCTCCTCTGGTAAGGGACCTAACCCCAACTCTTAAGACCTAAGTATCCCTTCCACACACCCTTGCTTGACAGACTTAAATCTCTTGAAAGAACTCAGCTATACCTGTGGAAACAGCTGGCCACTGCCTTCCAACCTGGGGACGAGGGGACTCCACATCAATATCAAGTAAGAGAATTCCTCTACATAAGAGGACATCAGGTGTCATCCCTGGAACCCCGCTGGAAAGGACCATATCAGCTGCTACTTATAACACCTACAGCGGTAAAAGTAGACGGAATCACTTCCTGGATCCATGCCTCTCATCTCAAGCCTGCAACCTGTCCAGACTCTGGCTGGAAACTGGAAAAGACTGGTAACCCGTTCAAATTGTGTATTTGCCACGTAGATAAGGCTATAGACTTTCCCCTTGGCCACCAGTAGACCTAACACTCATTAGCCCGTTCAGCAGCAATGGCTGATCACAAATCCTACAAGATAAGAAGTATGGTATATCTTGCATACAGCCCCCTTAGGAACCTGGTGGCCATCTCTCCACCCAGACATTTGTCAGCTGGATATAGGTCTTTCCTGTTAGGATATCCTTGATGAAGAGGATCGCACTAAAATTCCATTAAATCATTTCCGTACCATAGATAATGGAAACAAACCTTATGGTTGTATAGACAGGCAAGCCAGATGCAGGTTGGCTAGCCTATATTAGTATGTTTGCCCCGCAGACTATCAAAGCCACAAACCGCCATGGCTGAGTGTGGGAAAAGATGACTTCTTCTGTAAGTCATGGGGATTTGAGCATACAGGGGCTGCCTGGTGGAATGTAAAATCCTCATCAAATTCAGTACACAGCATTGGCCATATTACTACTTAGACATCTAAAACAGATGGCGCCAAGAGGAGTCTCTAGATCCTCAAATTCTGTGTGACCTTTTTACCTTCTGCAAGTGCTCAAAAGGGTGAAAGGAAATTCCCCTATGTGGAGGCCTTTTCCCTGTTTCCCTCACATCCTGAACTATGCTTCTCCCATAGTTCCTCACCCTCAGCTTTCTGCTCCAGACTCTCTGCTGTCAGTCCTACCTCAGCAACCTTATTTCTCCCCTCCAATTACTAGATCCAAAACCCAAACCTCCGCTGGTTCTCAGAGCATTGCCCCCTTGCTGAGTTAGCAGGTACTGAGGTACCCATCCACCCACTCACTCCTCTCTTCCTCTGTCAGTACCCGCACCGGGTCGCACCAGGTCCTCTTACCAGCTAACCTAAAGCTCAAACCAGCTTAGGAGATCCCTCAGACCCCTATTGAAGATGTAATGAAAATGACCTTTAAAGTTGCTTTGTGATCACTGAAAACAGGTTACTAAGAATTTAAAGTGCCTCACAGGCTTTTCGGGATAGTCACTCCCGTCTTCCCCTCTGCTCTACCGGTTATACTGCTCAAGTTTTTGTTTCTAGGAAAATCCCAAACCCCTTTCCCATTATTCTTTTGTATCTCTCCTTCCTAATTCTCAGATCCACGGAGCAGCTCTCACCCTCCGACTTCCTCGTCTTCCCCCTCTGTACCAGGCCCACAGAAAAATCTTAACTGAACTTCTCCAGAAGTCTTCACCATGACTTTAGGATTTTCAGCAAAAGAGTCCCTATAAAAGAGTTCAGTGTAGATAAACTTCCTGTTTTTCTGTTGCCCTGCTCTACTTGGCTACTGGCTGCAAAAATCAGCACTCCTAAGCTTGACACCCCTTTAATAGTTTTTAACACAATATGTGAACAAGGCCTCTGGCCTTGAGCTGGGGCTTCATCGAGATGGCTATATTTTTAAGATATAAAATTACCAACTGGGCTCCATGGTAACAGCTGCAGGGGGATAAAAAAAGGAAGAAAAAGCTCTCCCCCTCCCAGGTGTCCTTGAAAGTTTAACTTGCCCACCAAAGAGGAAAAAACAGAAAAAAACTTCTTTTTGTGAAGTTCTGCAGACTGTGAACTTCTTAGTCCCTTCCCTTTCATGTTGGGTACAAAATTCTGAAACTACCTAAACTTGGGGTTCAGGGAATTAATTGATTACAACAGAAGCAATGCCCGCTGAATCCGGTTGCAACCAAATAGGACTGTTTCCCTGTCTTCTGTGCTATCTTAGGTGCCTTGCCTTGACTGCCCCTACAACAGTATAATTCTATATACTTAAACATTGTTTATGTTTTAATGAAATGGTCAACAGATGTGATTAATTGTGAAATGGTGAAGATGTTTCCCAGATTGCTCTATAATGACCCAGGTTCATTTGAAGTTCAAACAGGGGGGCATACAACCCAGTTCCACTGGGAACATATATCTCTTACTTTACCTATCATATTAGGAAGTGGAGTTGCTGCAGGGGTAGTCACAGGAACCACTGCCCTGGTCCATGGTACACAACAAATGACCCAAATAGAAGCAGCAATAGACCAAAACTTAAAGATATTAGAAACCTCCCTCACAGTTTTCAGGAATCTTTAACCTCTCTCTCTGAAGTTGTTTTACACAACAGTCGAGGGTTTGACCTCCTCTTCATGAGAGAAGGGGGCCTTTGTGCTGCATTGATGTAAGAATGCTGTTTTTATGCCGACCATAATGAAGTTGTAAAAAAACCTATGAGTAAAATAAAAGGATGCCTTGAAGAGTGTCAATGAGAGACAGACGCCCCAAAAGGGTGGTTTGAGTCTTGGTTATCACAGTCCCCCTGTTTATCTATGCTTTTATCACCCCTGGCCTGTCCAATAATAATCTCCATATTATAGCTAACTATAAAACCCTGTTTGCTCAACCGTGTAATTTCTTTTTTCCAAGCTCAAATTGGACAAGTTAAACTTATGGTAATACCCCACTAGCAGACATAGAATGTGACACCCCCCAATGATCACTATTATGATTAAAATTAGCCAGAAGAAGAAGTGGGGAATGAAAGGTTAATAAAAAAGGAACTTGGAACTTCCTGTTTTTTTGTATGCTTAACAAAACTCTGTTGAAATATTGAGAACTGTTTGCTAACCTTGTTCCCAGATTGTGCTGTCCCCAACTTCGAAATTGCAGAATGTATTCCCTCATCCGGTTACACGCAAACCGCCCACTCGCTCTGACCCATCAATAAATTTCCGTCCCTACCCTTTTCAAGGAAAGTATATAAGCTCTGCTTAAGCTGTTCTCAGGGCTCTCTGCTCTATTCTTGTGAGCTCTGAGCCACAGCATGCTGGACCCCCAATAAACCTCTTGCTGTGGCATGAGACACTCTCCTGGTGGTCTCTTCCTCCGATGCTTGCACGAACATTACTTGGATGATTGAATGTAGAAGAGAAAATCCAGCAAAAAGGGATAGTCGGTAGGATTAAGAAGATAGTCGGTAGGTTTAGGAAGAAGAGTGAGTATAGGATTTGGAACAAAATCTCTTTAGCAATAGGGGTTCGGTTAGAGAGTGAATGTAAATATCAGCACATGTGAACAGTCACAATAATGAAATGGGAAAAGAACGTAGGAAAGCAGATATCAATAAAGACATTACGAATTCAGACAAAGTATAAAGTGTGTGATACGATTAGACATTTTCAACAGGGTTGAGTTAGAATATATAATCTTAGAAAGAAACAAATATGTAGTCACCAATAGGATTGACATTTGAGAGCATTAGGCAACCTTGACATGGATGTTTTTTGTAATCCATGCTCACTTTCCATTTAGGTTTTGGTACAATCATAAGTGTGACGTTTGCATTTGTGTCCAGAATATTACTGTGATAATATGTATATGTACATCTGGTGACATGAGTGTTTATTCCACCATTTCTGGGAGCAATTTTTTGAAGACATATAAATGGGTATAGGGGGTACAAAGAGCTATACACTGTGTCAATGAATATAGAGATAATGCATGAATAGACCATAAGTGAATAAATAATATAACTGGTTCCACATTAAATAACGGATTGAATTGATATCTGAAAATATGTAAGAAATCTTATATTGATATACAATCATTCATTCCAACCATTTATACATCTAATATCAATATTAGGGTTATGGTTTATCATGAAGATATGTTATTTTTGCTACAAAAGTGATTATGGAAATCGAAAATAATGTGTTTGGAAAGAGTCAGTCACAATGCTGGCAATATGTGAACAAGGCCTCTGGCCTTGAGCTGGGGCTTGACAGAGATGGCTACAGTTCTAAGTTAAAGAAGTTACAAACTGGGCTCCATGGTAAAAGCTGGCAGGGAGAAAAAAAAGAGAAGAAAAAAGCTCTGCCCCTCCCAGGTGTCCTTGAAATGTTAACTTGCACAGAACAGAAAAAAAAAAAAAACAGAAACAAAAACTGCTTTTAATGAACTTCTGCAGACTGTGAACTTCTGAGTCCCTCCCTTACATGTTGGGTACAAAATTCTGAAACAATCTAAACTTGGAGTTCAGGGGATTAAATGATTACAATAGAAGCAATGCCCTCTAAATCCGGTTGCAACCAAATAGGACTGTTTCGCTGTGTTCGGTGCTATGTTTGTTGCCTTACCTTGCATTGTCCATCCCTTTTCTCATGAAAAGACCAGTCAAGAAACATGGAGGAATGCATGTGCTCTGAAGCAGGAAGTGATTGATAGTGAATCAAATGCCTATAAATTTCCTAACTTGTGGATGAAATACATATCCTATGATGTGCATAAATTAAAGAAATAGTATTCTACCAGTGTTGAATAAAAATGAACGTCAAAATACACATCATGTCCAATTGGAATCTACTTGCATTGATGTTAAACTGGGTCAGGTACTGTAGAAATATTAGGATTTGTGTGCACCATTCACTGAAGTTCCTTTTCGGTACTAGGAAAGAAATATGTTTTTCAGGTAAATGAATATTTCTAAGAATAATCTTGTGAAAAGTTGATTATAAATTCACATATATGAATATGAATGAATTTGGTGAGTGTAAAATAAAACACATATTTCATATTTTGAAAAATCTGGAGAGTCTATCTATCTATCTATCTATATATATATGTGTGTGTGTGTGTGAGTGTGTGTGTGTGTGTGTACACACACACACACACACACAGACATTAAAAATAGCAATATATATGCCAATCAAAATTCAAAATGAAATATATATCATTGACAGATCCAAAAATATTTATTTAACTGAACATGGATTTATGAATAATATTGATCAAGTAGGAAGCTCACCCATAATTTGAATTTCCAGTTCCAACATCATTTAGGAGGAGTGATCCCTTACACTTTGTATCTGTCAAGTCAGCCACCTCACATGAATGGACGTGTGGTCCCAGGTAGGATTCTATGTTTGCATATAAAAATACAGGTGGTGAATAGGCTACAGAGAGGGGAGACAGGAATTCACATATTGGTTAACTTTAAAAAAAACATGGAGAACGACTTCAACAAAAAGTTGACTAGATTTATAACTCCCACAATATATAATGCAAAAGGCAAGTCCAACTATACACCATGCCTCCTCTGAAATGCTTGTATTTTTATTCTGTTTGAGTTATTTTTCTCCATCTTAGTAGTATTAGTAGTCAAGTGTAGTAGGGTAGGGGTTAGTGTCGGGGATTCAGTATTTCGAAAGAAAAATTGGAAAATGAATCCAATGTGTATGTAAATGTGTGCTCCACAAATATCCTCCCACTCTCATACAGAAAAATGCCTTGACAGTACCTTCGCTCCAACTAAAACAGCATTAGAGAAGAAGAATTAGAAAATCAGTGAATACATATCTGGAATGGAATATGCTCACAGTTTTGAAAAATTCGAGGTGGTAGATGATTTTCGAAAAGAAAGGGACAGGGTAAACACTCCACAAATATGGAGTTCTGCTGGCCTAAAGACTTCTTGAGAAACTGCCTCTGAGGTTGGGCCCTTGAACTATATGTGGTTGTCAGGAGCTTTAGCTTCCTTTGTACTGAGACCATCAATGCTGGGTCTGCATCTATGTGACATGGAGGAAATTGTTTCTTATTTTCCAATGAAAATGAGGCAGCAGTGCTGAATTCTCTCTTTGTAGGTAACCTGTGGCCACTGGGGGCTAAGTGTATCCCCGTGTGGACTGTGAAGCCATTTGGGCATCCTCCAATTTTTGTGGTGTTTCTCGCTGCTGCACTGGGAGTTTGGTATTTGCTTCACAAAATACATGGAGTTCAACTGGGACACAGTGCTGGAGGGATTTCTGTCGGGAGTGGTGGGTCAGGGTCTGCAGGATAATGCACCAACCAGGCTTCTATCCCACATTGCTTTCCCCCTTGACCATAGCAACCTTATTCTGAACATTGCCCTGAAACCACTCAATATAACAAGATGCCTTTACAAAGAAGCGTCTGCTGGCTGCACCATGTCAGTAACAACCATTTGGAAGCCAAGGGCAGATCCACATTGCCCCACTACATGTTTTATCACAAACCTTCCCACCACTGTTCTAGGCCCACTAATCAGCAGGCTCCAAATTACTGGCATCTCTGTTCTACACCACTTTCATGAAACCCAGTCAATCAAGGCAGTGTCTGGCACACTCAAGATCAGCAACAGCACATCCAAAGGTTCTCCAGTGCCACCAGGTATGGGAATTTCAAAAATTTCACGGTATTTTTCTAGCCATTTTTCTAGGATGATGTTGCAAGCACTATGGGTTTCAATATATTCAGGAACCGTTAAATGGTGAAGAAGCACATTTCAATGAAAGCTCTGGAGAACTCTCAAAGGCAAGGCTTCCAAAATAGTGGCCAAAAGGTCACTTGAATCCAGTCCTATTGAGGTCTACAATATGAGGTCCATGTGTTTTTTGACACTGAACTATGGCTGCCATGTCTTTCAGAATACAATCAAGTGATATCCTGGCTGAGATTCCCAGTGCTTTGTGGAAAGCCACCCTGGGCCTAGATCTCAGTTTCCAAGGGCGACTTTCATTGCGTGGCTTCCTAAAATCCCAAAACAATTCATGGCAATACTTCTCTGAGGTAAGTTCTAGAACTCAGTCTCTAAGGGGAATCACACCAGAGTTCAAGCACAGGTAGACCCAGTCATTTCTTCCAACCACCACACAAATGACCACAATTAAAACCAAAACACTCCACACGGCCCTAATCTTCTTCCATATAGACACTCATCATATCCTTTGGCTGGAGTTTTCCATAAGGGGTGCAGCCCAAGACAGTGTCCAAAATAAGCTCCCTTAACCCTCATTTGCCTAAAGTCAGGGTGGCCTGGACACCCTTACCGTAAACCAGGAGTGATCAAATAGGTCTGCCATTAATACTTTTCAACTTCTTCAATTTTAGACATTTTAACTGTGGCATTTAGATTATTTATGTGAACTGTAGTCAAGAGAAAACCGAAGCACCTATGGGCTAGCCTCTCCATGGCTTTGAAGAATTCATTTGACCCAAAGGATCCTTATTCTCACTTGATGGAGGTCAGAAACCTTACAGAGAAAGGCGAGAGACTTCATCTACAATGACTGTAATTTTTGCCATTTTGATTTTGTATGCACACATGGGATTTTTCTTTACATCCATCAGGTGTAGGGAATCTAAGCCATAGACTCACACAGGGCCAAGAGACTGATTCAGACAAATCCCTTTCCAAAGCAGTTAAGTAAAGAGCCACAGGTAATGCCCATTTATATCCATTTGAAAACTGGTTACTTCAGGTTTCACAAAGGGGTGGCCTGAGGCAAAGTCCTTCCTGACATTCAGGGCAAAAGAACAATAGGCAAGCAAAAGCCCCAAAGCAGAGTTTCTCCACTGAGACTTTACTGGTCACACTGATATCTGAGTTTTCTGAGATGCTCGCCATTCCCTTCAGCTATCCAGTACATGCCCATATCACAGAGCTTGGAGGTGGTAAATATCTTGGACAGAAAACCATGAGCCTATTCTGGAGTGTAGCCAGAATTCAGGAAGGAAACAAGAACTTAGGAAGTTTGAAGGTGTTGCCCTTCGATAAGGCAAGCCACAGTCCATTTATATATTGGGCAAGATTGATGCTGGGAAGCTTTCTACTAGACAGGACACATCCATTGATGCATTCTCTTTTCTAATGTCTACAACCACAGACACACTGGGAAACACAGACATAGAAACACTTTCCTTGTCAAACGACTTACTAGAAACAGTTCACTCCAAACCAAACAAACCGCCTTTTCTACATTTTCTCAGAACATGAGACAAAACCACAAACACACAACTAAAACCACAAATGCATCTCCTTTCCCCAAGTAGGTCTGTGACTATTCAGAGTGTACTCTCACTGGTGAGCCTTACTATGTTCCTCTGAAATGGCCTGTCCTGTCTCAGATATGGTCTCCTTGGCGAACTCTGAAAATGTCAGGAGCCCACGGTGAGCCACTACTTGCTTTCTCTGGAAAGGCCAGTCTTCAAAGCTTTCCTGGCATTTGGCCATCCTCACATCAGTATATACCAAAAAAGACTGTCTCTGTCATTGGAATATCCAAACAAGTGAGCCCACTGGGACTGGGACTGGGACTGGCTCTGAGTGCCTGGCTTCCTATATCGCAAGTTCAGAGAGTTCCATCACCAAGGAATAGAGATGAGGTCACTTCCTTCAGGAACTGAATAAGTTCACTGCCTTTGCAACCACTTTGTCCTAACAGTTGCTTCCAAGGGTCCCATGAGATGGATGCTGCCCCTATTTCCCGTGACACTTTCACAAGTTAGAATGGTATATCACCCATAGGCACCCGTAAACAGCTCTCCACACAGGGCTGGATTTGTCCATCTTCTGTACATTAGGAACAGAGAGGCTGATTCCGACACAACCCCTCATTCAGACAAGGCTGTTTTCCATGGAAGAAGACTTTTGCACTCTCTGGTCCTTCATAGCTGCCTACATCTTCTCCAGGGATTATTTCTGCATGGAACTTTGAGGTTTTCAGCAGGTGTTATATCCCCTACATTCCTTATTGTAAGACAAACACTGTCCCTGCTCTTCTATAAAGTTAGAATGTGGGAACAGTATATGGTTTGGGTTAATAACATGTTCGATTTGGGTTAGGAATCATTTTGCTTGATGAATAATGGTATTGAAAACCTGCGATATTTATAAGAATATAGAGGTCAAATATATGTATGAAAACAGAAATCTAAGTAAGATTTGAAGCCCAGAAAGGGATTGGGCCCTTGATTGGGAGACTTAGCTTTGAATTATGTCCTGCACAGATGTCTCAGATGAATCAATACACAATGGCATCGGACCTTGTACCTTGGATGATTGAATGTTGAAGAGAACATCCATTCTAAAAAGGATAGTCAGTAGGATTTGGGAGATAGTCGGTAGATTCAGAAAGAAGAGAGAGTATAGTATTTGGACCAAAAGTAGTTTAGCAATTGGGTTTCAGGTAGAGAGTGAATGTAAATGTCAGCACAAATGCACAGTCAAAATGATGAACTGGGAAATAATGAAGGAAAAGAGATATCAATAGAGACATTAGGATATCAGGCAAAGTTTAAAGTGAGTGATAGGATTAGACATTTTCAACAGGGTTGAGTTTGAATATATAATCCTAGAAAGAAACAAATATGTAGTCAACAATTACATTGACATTTGAGAGCATTAGGCAACCTGGTCATGGATGTTTTCAGAAATCCATGCTCACTTTAAATTTAGGCTTTGGTACAATTATAAGTGTGACCTTTGCTTTATTTTCCAGAATATTACTGTGATAAAATGTATATGTAGGTCAGGTGACATGAGCATTTCTTCCACCATTTCTGGGAGCAATATTTTGGAGACGTATAAATGAGTATTGGGAGTACAAAGAGGTGTACCATCTCTCTATGAATATAGAGATAATGCATGAATAGACCATACTGAGAGTAAATAATATAATTGGTAAACGTTAAATAATGGATTGAATTGATATCTGAAAATATACAGGAAATCTTATATTGATATACAATCATTCATTCCAACCAGTTATACTTCTAATGGTAATATTAGGGTTATATTTTATCATGACGAGTGTGTGAGTTTTGCTTCAAAAGTGATTATGGAAATCAAAAATAATGTGTTTAGAAAGAAGTCTCATGAAAAGTCTTATCAAGAAACATGGAGGAATACATGTGTTCTGAAGAAGGAAGTTATTGAAAATGAAACAAATGCCTATAAATTTGCTAACTTGTGTATGAAATATATATCTTATGATGGGCATAAACTGAAGAAATAGTAATGTACCAGTGTTGACTAAAAATGAACATCAAAATACATATCATGTTCCATAATAATCTACTTGCATTGATGTGACACTGGGTCAGTTACTGTAGAAATATTAGGATTCGTTTGCACCATTCACTGCAGTTAGTTTTCAGTTCTAGGAATCAAATATGTATTTCAGGTGGATGAATATTTCTGAGAATAATCTTTTGAAAATTTGATTATAAATCCACATACATGAATACGAATGAATTTAGGGAGTGTACAATAAGACACATATATTTCATATTTTGAAAAATTTGGAGAGTATATATATATATATATATATATATATATATATATATATATATATATATACACACACACACACACACACACGCATACACACACATTAAAAAGTAGCAACATATATGCCAATCGAAATTCTTCATGAAATGTATATCATCCACTGATCCAAAAATATTCATTATACTGAATATGATTTTATTTATCATGTTGTTCATCTAAGAAGCTCACCCATAGGTTGAATTTTCAGTTCTAACTGTGTTTAGGAGGAGTGATCTCTTCTCCCAATTTGTATCTGCCAAGTCAGCCACCTCACAAGAATGTACATGTGATAACAGGTAGGATTCTATATGTGCATATGAAATTACATGTGCTGAATTGGCTACAGAGAAAGGCAGAGAGGAATTCACCTATTTGTTACCTTTAAAAACACATGGATCTTCTTCTATTTCTCTCTTTATGGTTCTGTAGTTTTCATTGTATAAGTCTTTCACCTCTTTTGTTAGGTTGATTCCCAAGTATTTTATTTTTTTTTGAAAATATTGTGAATGGAGTGTTTTTCCTCATTTCCGATTCAGAAGTTTTGTTACTGATATACAAAAATGCCTTTGATTTGTGTGTGTTGATTTTTTATCCTTCCACTTTGCTGAATTCATTTCTTAGTTCTAGTAGTTTTTTTGTAGACCCTTTTGGGTCTTCTAGGTATAGAATCATGTCATCCACAAACAGTGATAATTTAAGTTCTTCTTTTCCTATTTTTATGCCTTTAATTTCTTTCATCTTTCTAATTGCTCTGGCCAGTGTTTTGAGAACTATATTGAATAGAAGTGGTGATAGAGGGCATCCCTGTCTTGTTCCTGATTTTAGAGGGAATGCCTTCAATTTTTCTCCACTCAGAATGATGCTAGACTGAGGCTTAGCATAGATAGCTTTCACAATTTCGCGGAAAGTTCCTGTTATCCCTAGTTTTTCTAATGTTTTGAATATAAAGGAATGCTGTACTTTGTCGAATGCTTTTTCTGCATCTATTGAGATGATCATATGGTTCCTATTTTAAGTCTATTTATGTGGTGAATAACATTTATTGATTTCCGTATATTGAACCATCCTTGCATCCCAGGGATTAATCCTACTTGATCATGGTGCACAATTTTTTTGATGTGCCTTTTTGTCCGATTCGCCAGAATTTTATTGAGGATTTTTGCATGTAGTTTTATCAGAGATATTGGTCTGTAGTTTTCTTTCTTTGAGGTGTCATTGTCTGGTTTCGGAATCAGGGTGATGTTGGCCTCATAGAATGAATTTGGCAAAGCTCCCTCTTTTTCCACTTCCTGAAATAAATTGAAAAGTATTGGTATTAATTCTTCTTTAAAGGTTTTGTAAAACTCCGCTGTATACCCATCTGGTCCTGGGCTTTCCTTGGTTGGTAGTCTTTTGATTGCTTCTTCAATCTGATCCATTGATATTGGTCTGTTCAAATTGTGTGTATCCTCCAGACTCAGTCTGGGCAAATCATAGGTTTTAAAAATTTATCGATGTCTTCACTCTCTTCTATTTTATTGGAATATAGGTTTTCAAAATAATTTTAAAAATGTGGCATTTATACACCATGGAGTATTACGCAGCACTAAAAAATGACAAAATCATGGATTTGCAGGGAAATGGATGGTATTAGAGTAGATTATGCTTAGTGAAGCTAGACAATCCCTAAAAAAACAAATTCCAAATGTCTTCTTTGATATAATGAGAGCAACTAAGAACAGAGCAGGAAGGAATAGCAGGAAGAAAAGGTCAACATTAATAAGAGACATGAGGTGGGAGGGAAAGTGAGAGAAAAGGGAAATTGCATGGAAATGGAGGGAGACCCTCAATGTTTTACAAAATTATATATAAGAAGTTGTGAGTGGAAGGGGAAAATAAACAAGTAGGAAAATGAATTACAGAAGATGGAGTAGAGAGAGAATATGGGAGGGGAGGGGAGGGGAGGGGGGATAGTAGAGGCTAGGAAAGGTAGCAGAATACAACAGATACTAATAGGGCATTATGTAAAAATGTGGATGTGTAACCGATGTGATTCTGCAATCTGTATTTGGAGTAAAAATGTGAGTTCATAATCCACTTGAATCTAATATATGTAATACAAGATGTCAAGAGTTTTGTAATATTTTGAACAACCAATAAAAAAAAAAACCATGGAGAACTATTTCAACAAAAAATTGACTAGATTTATAACTCCTACCCTGTATAATGCAAAAGGCAAGTCCAACTATACACTATGCCTTGTCTGAACTGCTTGTATTTCTATTCTTTTTGGGTTATTTTTCTCCATCATATTAGAATTATTAGTCAGAGTCTAGTACGGTAAGGGTTAGTTTCAGGGATTCAGTATTTTGAATGGAAAATAGGAAAATAAATCCAATGTGTATGTAAATATGTGCTACACAAAAATCTTCCCACTCTCATCCAGAATAATGCCTTGACATTACCTTCGCCCCAAGTAAAACACAATTAGAGGAGAAGAGTTAGAAAAACTGTGAATACATATCTGGAATGAAATATGCTCAAGAGTTCACAACCTTGAAGGTGGTAGAGGAGTTTCCAAAAGTTAGGAACAGGTAAATATTCGACAAAATTGGAGCTCTGCTGGACTAAAGACTTCTTGAGAAACTGCCTCTGAGTTTGGGCACTTGAAATATTTGTTGTTGTCAGGAGCTTTAGCTTCCTTTGTAGAGAGACCATCAAAGCTGGGTATGTATGTAAGTGACCTGGAGGACATGGTTTCTTATTTTCTAATGAACATGAGGCAGCAGTGCTGAATTCTCTCTTTGTAGGTAAACTGTGGGGACTGGGGGCTAACTCTTTCCGTGTGGACTCTAAAGCCATTCGGTCATCCTCCACTTGTCGTGGTGTTTCTTGCTGCTGCAATGCGAGCTTGGTATTGGCTTCACACAATACAAGGAATTCAACTGGGACACAGTGCTAAAGGGAGTTCTGTCACGTGTGGTGTTTCAGGGTCTGCAGGATAATGTACCACCCAGGCTTCAATCCCACATAGCTTGCATCCTTGACCATAGCAATTTGATTCTGAACATTGCCCTGAAAACTCTGCATATTAAAAGATGCCTTTACATAGAAGGGTATGCTGGCTGCACCATGTCAGTTACAAGCCATTTGGAAGCCAATGGCAGATCCACATGGCCCCACCACAGATATTTTCTCACACACCTGCACACAACTTCTCTAGGCCCACTTCTCATCAGGCCCCAACTTACTGGCATCTCTGTTCTTACACCATTTTCATGGTCATGGGAATTTCAAAAATTTCATGGTATTTATCTAGCCATTTTTCAAGATTGATGTTGGAGGCATTGTGGTTTAAATTCATTCAGGAATCATTCAATGGTGAGGAAGCTCATTTGAATGAAAGCTCTGGTGAAATCTCTGAGGCAAGGCTTCCCAAAGAGTGGACAAAAGGTCACATGAACCCAGGCCTATTGCTGTCTACAATGTGAGGTCCATGTGTGTTTTGACTCTCATCTATGGCTGCCATGTCTTTCAGAATAAAACCATGTGATATCCTGGCTGAGATTCCCAGTGCTCTGTGGAAAGCAAACCTGGGCCTAGATCTCGGTTTCCAAGGGCGACTCTCATGCGTGGCCAACTAAAATCCCAACACATTTCATGATAATACTTCTCTAAAGTCAGTTCCAGAACCGAGTCTCTAAGGGGAATCACACCAGATTTCAGCCCAGGTGTACCCAGTCATATCTTCCAACTACCACACAAATGATGACAATTAAAATCAAAACACTCCCACATGGCCCTCATCTTCTTCCATATATTCACTCTCATTCTAAGCTCTGTCTGGAGGTTTCCATGAGCGGCGAAGTCCAAGAGAGTGTCCAAAATAAGCTCCCTTGCCCCTCATTGCCTAAAGTCATGGTGGCCTGGACACCCTTCCTGTGAACCAGGTGTGATCAAATAGGCCTGCCCTTAATACGCCTAGGCTTCTCCAATTTGAGGCCTACTGACTGTCAGGTATAGATATTTTTATGTGAACTGGAGTCATGAGAAAACCCAAGAACCTATGTGCTAGACTCTCCAGGGCTTTGAAGAACTCATTTGACACAAAAAATCCCTATTCTCACTTGATGGAGGTCAGGAGCCTTACAGAGGAAGGTGAGAGACTTCATGCACAGGGACTGCTCTTTTGGCCATTTTGGTTATGGATTCACACACGGAATGATCCATCAGGTGATGAGAATGTAAGCCACAGCCTCACACAGATCAAAGAGGCTGATTCAGACACATCCCTTTCCAAAGCAATTTAGCAAATACCCACTGGTGATGCCCATTCATTTCCATTTGAAAACTGTGTGCTTCAGGCTTCACAAAGGTGTGCCCTGAGACAAAGAGCTTCCTGACATTCTGGGCAAATTAACAATAGGTAAGCAAATGGGCCAAAGTAGAGTTTCTCTACTGAGACTTTACAAGACACACTGATGTCTGATTTTTCTAAAATGCTCCAATTCCCATATATTAAATTATGTAGAGACATTAATGAACAAGAGCAAGTCATGGCAGCTGCAGTAAAACAGGCTTTAGAACAAGGGCAAGTCGTGGCAGCTGCAGTAAAATAGGCTTTAGATGCCAGGACAAGAACATGCTACAATTGTGAACAAACAGGACATTTTAAAAGGAATTGCCCCATAAGAGGAGGGTTTAACAAAACTAGGTATCAAAGGAGTAGAATACGGGGTATTTGCCCAGGATGCCATAGAGGGAGAAATTGGACTAATGAATGCCATTCTCAAACCACCATAGAGGGTAGTATATTATCAAAAAACAAACAAGGACCAGGTGTTTATCCATGATATCATGGAGAAAGGCATCAAGTTACGTTGCCAGAAAATGGACAGGGGGACCCAATGCTCTGGGGCCCCAAACCACAAATATACGGAGCACTGGAGGAACCCAGCAACCCCATCAGGGTAGTGCCAAAGACACATTGTCCATCAGAGCCCTCAACAGACAAACCAGAGGGAGTGCAGGGTTGGACATCTGCACCTCTGTCAGAGCAGTACTAACTCCAGAGATGGGAGTTCAAATCATTCTCTCAGGGGTAAAAAACCTCTTCCCAAAGGAGCAGTAGGCTTATTATTGGGACACAGCTCTTCTACTCTAAAAGGACTTATGATAAGTCCTGGGGTAATTGACCCTAATTATGAAGGTGAAATAAAAATTATAGCCAGTTCTTCAAAGGGTATATCAGTAATTTCACCAAGAGACAGAATAGCACAGTTACTAATAATACCACGCTTACATGATAAATTTTCCAGTCATGTTGTAGAAAGAGGTTCCAAGGGATTAGGCTGCACAGATGTAGATTTGGCTATGTTTTCTCTAAAGTTAGATTCTTGCCCCATACTAAAACTAAATATTCAAGGACATGAATTAAATGGGCTACTGGATACAGATGCAGAACTTAGCATCATCTCTCGTCCAGAATGGCCAAAATATTGGCCATTACAACCATCCACTCAAACACTTCAAGGCCTAGAATTGGCGACTAATCCCCATCGAAGAGCAATGGTATTAGATTGGAAGGATCCTGAAGGATGTGAAGGAACTATATAGCCATATGTATGGATCATCTTCCCGTAAATTTATGGGGATGAGATGTCCTAGATGAATTAGGTTTGAAATTAACAAAAAACATCAATTAAAATATACCCACAATTATGGTTAGACAAGGTTTTAGGATAGGAAAAAGATTAGAAAAACAATATCAAGGTATAGCAGCTCCAATACTAATAGATCAAGGAACAGACAGAAATGGGTTGGATTTTAAGAAAGGGACACTAAGACAATAAAAATTACTTGGAAATAAGAAAGACCAGTATGGGTTCCTCAGTGCACCCTGACTAAAGAAAAGGTACCAGCAGCCCATGATCTGGTCAAACAACAATTAGCCGAAGACATATAAAACCATCTGTATCTCCCCATAATACTCCCAGTTTTGTCATCAAAAAGTAATCTGGTAAATGGAGATTATTGCAAGATTTAAGAGGCATTAATAATGAGATGGTTACTATGGGAAATGCTCAATCGGGGATTCCACAATTATCTGCTTTGCCAAAACTTGGTATGATTTATGTATAGATATTAAAGATTTTTTTTTTTCATTTCCAATTCAACCTTAGGATAGTCCATGTTTTGCATGTACTAACCCTGCACTGAATCATGAAGGTCCTGATCAGAGATACAAATGGAAAGTACTCCCTCAAAGGATGGCTAATAGCCCAACTATGTGTCAAATTTATGTTAACAAAGTAATCCAGGCACTTAGAAATCAAAATCCTGAACTACAAATATTTCACTATATGGATGATATATTATTAGCACACAAAGCTAAAAACACATTGCTAGAATGTTATGCCACACTTAAAAACATATTAAAAAATATAAACTAGAGATAACAATAGATAAAGTAGAATTAAATTTTCCAATTAATTATTTAGGAGTTCTATTATCCTCAACCATGATCTGTCCACCAAAAATTCAAGTACGAATAGATCAACTCAAATCACTTAATGACTTTCAAATGTTATTAGGAGACATAAATTGGATAAGGCCTTATCTAGGTATACGCACAATAGAGTTGGAACATTTTTTGATATCCTAAAAGGTCCATCAGATCCAAATTCACCCCGCATGTTAACGCCTGAAACAAGAAAGGCATTAAAAATTATTGAAACATATATGGAAAATATGCATTTGGATAGAATTGATTTAAGTTTGTCTTTATTATTTATTGTACTACCAACAAAAAATATTACTACAGGAGTATTTTGGCAAGAAGGTCCATTATTATGGATGCATTTATCTTATTCCCCTAACAATATTCTTAATCGGTATACTGAGGCTGTAGGACAATTAATACTGAAAAGAACAAAAGCAGCAAAGGAAGTGTTTGGAATTTCTCCCAATAAAATAATTACTCCATATACTCTGAATCAAATTGATGAGTTAGCTAATGAGTTAAATACTTGGGCAATAATCATGTGCAAATCTAATATTTCATTTGATAATCACTTACCATCTAATCCTTTATTGTCTTTTTGATCATTTCATCCTGTAATTTTTCCAAAAATGACAAGAAAAACACCTATCATGAATGCTCCAAATATATTCACTGATGGGTCAAATAATGGTACAGCAGCAATAGTTACACCTGATCAAACTTTTACATTTCTAGTACCCAAACAATCATCTCAAAAGGTAGAGCTTAATGCAGTATTACAAGCTTTTGTGATGTTTAAAGATTCTGTAATTAATTTATTTTCCGATAGTCAGAATATAGTTAATGCTATAGTATCCCTTGAAGATGCTGGTAGGATTTCCCCTTCCTCTACTGTTTTCTCTTTGCTTTCCACTATACAAAGTCTAATCTTGGACAGAAAAGATCTGTTCTTTATAGGAAATATCAGAACACATACAGGATTGCCTGGAGCCCTTAGTTTGGACAATGATTTAGCAGATAAAACTACACATGACATACATATTTTCTCTATAGTAGAAGAAGCTACAAATTTTCATAAAAAGTTCCATGTCAATCCTAATAGTTTACAAAAGTGCTTTAAAATAACTAAGGAAAAATCTAGACAAATAATAAAACAATGTCAAAATTGTGTGACCTTTTTACCACACGTTAATCTTCGAGTCAATCCTAGAGGATTGATACCTAACCATATTTGGCAGATGAACGTCACAAACTTGCCAGAATTTGGAAAATTAAAATATTTGCATGTTACAGTTGATACTTCTTCTGGATTTTTGATGGGCTCCCTTCTTGTCGGAGAAAAAAACTAAAGATGTTATAGCTCATTGCTTACAAAATTTTGCCACTGTGGGTGTTCCAAAACAGTTAAAAACAGATAATGCCCCTGGTTATACTTCTACCTCTTTTAAACAATTTTGCTCATCATTTGGCATCACTCATATAACAGGAGTCCCATACAATCAGCAGGGACAAGGTATAGTTGAAAGAGCACATCAAACTATTAAAACGTACTTACTAAAGCAAAAAGAAGGAATTGGGAAGGGGTATATATTCCCCAAAGATAAACTTAAAATAACCCCTTTTACTCTAAACTTTTTAAATTTGGATTCAACAGGGCTTAGTGCTGCAGAAAGGCATATATGTCCAAAAAATGTACATAAGCCCAAGGTACTTTGGAAGGATATTCTAACAGGACAATGGAAAGGTCCTGACCCAGTAATTGTCTGGAGTCGGGGGCCTGTTTGTGTGTTTTCACAGGGAGAACAGGAGCCGATTTGGATTCCAGAGAGATTAACTAAAGAGATTTCTACAGACCCAAAAGAAGATGATTTGGCTCAAATCAATTACAGCTGATATCCAGAACTCCAGTTTGGCTATTCTTACATCTGTGACAGAACCAGGATGTTTTTTTCAATATCTATTTTATTATTGCCCTTTCCCATATCATGAAGTTCTTTTTTTGTTTTTTGAGCTCATACAGACCTAGGTTAATGTTTTGCTGATCAGTTTTATTTTTGGACTATAGAGTTTTTAAACTTTGCAATGGAGATTTCACATGTAAAAAGTTATAAAGCCTTTACTATTATGTTATGTGTTGTATGTATTATATTATGTGTGCACACTTGTGTTTTGTGTTATATGTTTGAATGTACATAACCATATATCATTTGTGATGAGCGCTCATGAAAAAATGGATCCAAATATATTTTTTTATTCACGTGATGTAAATATTTTAATTTAAATTGGGTAAACACCCATTGAGGATTGTTTTAAAATGTGAACAAAAAGGGAGGTTAACAGATCTGTTTGCTTTCTTTCACCTTTCCTTTTCATTATATTTAATAAATCTCTTCAAGACAATGTAAATTGTTAAGAAAATTGTTTTCTTTTAGTGCCTTCTGGAATGTTACATAATTTTTTCTTTAGGCATTGTTGCCAGAATTCCTATCTTCATCCCAGTGCCTGTGAAGACAAAGATAAAACCAATCTACAGCTTCTGCAAAAGCCATCACTGAACTGCTTGCAGAACTTGCCTGGACTATGTATCACTTGTATGCATTGTGAACTCACCTGCATGCATTGTGATCAATATGTTGGTGCATCGACTTGTTTTAGTGTTGGGGTATTTTTGCTGATGATGTCATCGGTGGTACAATTTTTCCAAAAGGAGCCCTCAATTGGCTTGGTGTATCTTCCTCCCTTCTGCTTGTCATGGTTGTTCAGCTAAAATTTGGGGTCCAACAGAGATGAGATAAAGAACCTTACCCTCCCACTGGTACAAAGTCCTCTCCATAGGTGTGGCTGTATACTGGACCTGTAGTTAGTGACGGGTAAGATCCAGTTGCAATGGTACCAACCTAAGACTGGAGGCTGACACCTTGAGGTCAGCTCATTCGATAATGGGTAAGGACCATATGTACTATTGGACAACCTAAGGCAGGCATGGTCCCTAAGCCACATGCTTGTTGTTTAAACAGAGAGGGGGAGATGTTGAGAGCCACAGCCCGAGGGGCCAAAGAAAACTTTCAGACTGCCAGCTGATGGTTTGCTCACAGCGGCCCTAGCAACATCTAGCTGATTGGCTACTCTGCGGTGATGCCCATTGGGCTGTTTCCCCACCCTTTCAAACTACCAAGCTGCTCATTGGGGGACTTTTTTGGCTCTGCCCAAATGACCCAGCCAATCGAACTCAAGAGCAGGAGGAGTGGAGAGGTTGAGAGCTTGTGGGAAGCTGGTGGTGGCAGTTGTGCTCTGAGGGTATTTCCCGAGGAACTATTTTTTTGGCGTGTGTAGTTCTAAAAATAAAGTTAGTTTATTTGACAAGTGGCTCCTGAATTGTGCCCAGCCAGACTGTGGCAATCATAAATTGATGGAGAAAAACAACCAAAACAGAATAGAAATACAAGCAGTTCGGAGGAGGCATGGTGTGTAGCTGGATTTACCTTTTGTATGATAAAGGGTAGGTGTTATTAATCTAGTCAATATTAAATTGAAATAATTCTCCGTGTGTTTTAAAGTTAACAAATATGTGAATACCTGTCTCCCTGTATCTGTAGCCTATTCAGCACATGTATTTTTGTATGCACATATAGAATCCTACCTGGTATCACATGTACATTTTTGTGAGGTGGCTGACTTGGCAGATACGAATTGTGAAAAGAGATCACTACTCCTAAACGTTTTTGGAATTGAAAATTAGAACTATGCGTGAGCTTCCTAGTTGAACAAGATAATACATAAATCCATGTTCAGTAAAATGAATATTTTTGGATCTGTGGATGATATATATTTCATGATGAATTTCGATTGGCATATATATTGCTACCATTTAATGTCTGTGCATTTGCGTGTGTGTGTGTGTGTGTGTGTGTGTGTGTATATATATATATATATATATATATATATATATATATATATATATACTCTCCAGATTTTTCAGCATATAAAATATATGTGTCTTATTTTACAATCCCTAAATGCATTCATATTCATGCATGTGGATTTATAATCAAATGTTCACAAAATTATTCTCAGAAATATTCATCCACCTCAAATATATATTGTTTCTTAGTGCTGAAATCTAAATTCAGTGAATGGTGCATTGAAGTCAAAATTTTTCTACAGTAACTGACCCACTTTAACATCAATGCAAGTAGATTACTATGGTACATGATGTGTATTTTGACGTTCATTTTTATTGAACACTGTTACATGACTATTTCTTCAGTTTATGCACATCATAGGATATATATTTCATTCACAAGTTTGCAAATTTATAGGCATTTGTTTCACTTTCTATCACTTCCTGCTTCAGTACACATGTATTCCTACATGTTTTTGACTGTTTTTTTCATGAGACTTCTTTTTATTTTAGGTTTCAATAATCACTTTTGAAGCAAAACTCACACACTCTGCATGACAAACCATAACCCTAATATTACCATTAGATGTATAAATGGTTGTAATAAATGTATGTATATAAATATAAGATTTCCTGTATATTTTCAGATATCAATTCAATCCATTATTTAATGTTGGAACCAGTTATATTATTTATTCACAGTATGGTCTATTCATTCATTTTATCTATTTTCGTAGACACAGGGTATACCTATTTGTACACCCAATACTAATTTATACAACTTCAAAATATTGCCCAGAGAATTAGTGGAAGAAATACTCATGTCACCTGAACTACATATACACTTTATCACACTAATATTCTGGACACAAAATGCAAAGTTCACACTTATGATTGTACCAAAGCCTAAATGGAAAGTGAGCATGGATTACTAAAAACAACCAAGTCCAGATTGCCTAATGCTCTCAAATGTCAATCGTATTGGTGCTAAATATTTGTTTGTCCCTAAGATTGTGTATTCAACCTCTACCCTGTTGAAAATGTCTAATCCTATCACTCAATTTATACATTTCCTGATTTCTTAATGTCTCTATTCATATCTGCTTCCCTATATATTTTCCCCAGTTCATCATTGTGACTGACTCTTCACATGTGCTGACATTTACGTTCATTCTCTACCGGAAACCCTATTGTTAAAGAACTTTTGGTCCAAATCCTATACTCACTCTTCTTCCTAAACCTACTGACTATCTTTCTAATCCTACCAACTACCCTTTTTGAGTGGATGGTTTCTTCTACATTTAATCATCCAATTTACAAGGTCCTATGCCATTGTTTATCAATTTATCTGAGACATTTGTGCAGAAGGTATTTCAAAGCTAAGTATCCCAATCAAGGGCCCAATGCTCTTCTGGGCTTCAAATCTTACCCAGACTTCTGTATTTATACTTATATTTCACCTATATATTCTTTTAAATATCACAGGTTCCCAATACCATTATTCATCACACAGAATGATTCCTAACCCAAATTTAACCTGTTATTACCCTAACCATACACTGTTCCCTCAATCTAACTTTACAGAAAAGCAGGGACAGAGTTGGTCTTACAATACAGGAATGTAGGGGATATTCCACCTGCTGAGAAGCTCAAAGGTCCATGCAGAAATGATCCCTGGAGAAGTTGTAAGCAGCTATGAAGGACCTGAGGGAGGAAAAGACAACTTCCATGGTAAACAACCTGGTCAGGATGAAAGGATGTGTCTGAATCAGCCTCTTTCATCTTAATGTAGAGAAGATGGACCAAACCAGGCTTGTGTGGAGAGCTGTTCCCGGGTGCCTATGGTGAAATACCATTATAACTTGAGAAAATGTCACAGGAAGTAGGGGTACCCTGCACCTGTTGGGACCCTTGGAAGCAACTGTTAGGACAAAGTGGTTGCCAAGGCAGTGACTTCATTAACTTCATGAAGGAAGTTACCTCACATGACTTCCTTGGTGATGGAACTCTCTAAATTTGGGATTCAGGAAGTCAGGCAACCACAGCCAGTCCCAGTCCCAGTCCCAGTGGTCTCACTTGTTTGGGTTAACCAAGGACAGAGTCAGTCTTTTTTGGTACCTAGTGATGTGAGGATGGCCAAATGCCAGGAAAGCTAAGAAGAGGGGCCTTTCCTGAGAAAGAAGGTAGTGGCTCACCACTGGCTTCTGACAACTTCACAGATTTGGCCAAGGAGACCAGAACAGAGGCAGCACAGTCCACTTCGGGGAAATATAGTATGGCCCACCCGTCAGAGGACACTCCGGATAGTCACAGACCTACTTTGGGGAAGGAGGTGCCTTTTTGAGTGTGGGTGTGAGTTTGTGGTTTTCTCTCATGTTCTGAGAATAGGTAGCAAAGGCAATTTGTTTGGTTTGGAGAAGACTGTTTCTAGTATGTTCTCTGACAAGGTGAGTGTTTCTATTACTGTGTATCCCACTCTGTCCGTGGTTGTAGTATTAGAAAAAGAATGCATCAATGGGTGTGTTCTGTCTAGTAGAAAGCTTCCCTGCATTCATACTGCCAATTTATGAATGGACTGGGGCTAGCCTTATCAATGGGCAAAACCTACTATCTTCCTAAATTCCTGTTTTCTTCCTGAATTCTGGACACTCTCCAGAATAGGCTCATGGTTTTGTGTCCAAGATATGTACCACCTCCAAGCTCTGTCACATGGCCATGTACTGGATAGCTGAAGGGAATGGTGAGCATCTCAGAAAACTCAGATATCCGGGTGACCAGGAAAGTCTCAGTGGGGAAACCCTGCTTTGGGCCTTTTGCTTACCTATTTTTCTGTTGCCCTGAATGCAAGGAAAGTCTTTGGCTCAGGCCACCCCTTTGTGAAGCCTGAAGAAAACAGTATTCAAATAGAAATGAATGGGGATCACCTGTGGCTCTTTGCTTAATTGGAAAGAGATGTGTCTGAATCAGCCTCTTGGCCCTGGGTGAAGCTAGGGCTTAGATTGTCAGCACCTGATGGATCTAAAGAAAGATCCCATGTTTGCATCCATAACCAAAATTCAAAAAATCAGTCATTGTGGATGAAGTCTCTCACCTTCCTCTGTTAGGTTCCTGACCTCCATCAAGTGTGAATATGGACCCTTGGGTCAAATGAGTTCTTCAAAGCCCTGCAGATATGGTAGTGTTCTCTCATGAATACAAACCACATAAAGAATCTATACCTGACAGTCAGTAGGCCTCAAATAGTAGAAGCAGAGCAGTAATAATGGCAGGCCTATTTGCTCACTCCTGGTTCACAGGAAGGGTGTCCAGGCCACACTGACTTTAGGCAAATGAGGGGCAAGGGAGCTTATATTGGACACTGTCCTGAGCTGCATCACTCATGGAAACCTCTAGCCAGAAGTTATGATCCGTGTCTATATGGAAGAAAATGAGGGCCATGTGGGAATGTTTTGGCTATAATTGTGGTCATTTTTGTGGCAGTTGGAAGAGATGAGTGGGTCCGCCAGGGCTGGAACTCTTGGGTAATTCCCCTTATAGACTGAGTTCTGGAACTGACCTCAGAGAAGTATTGCCATGAATTGTGTTGGGATTTTAGGAGGCCACGCATGAGATTCACCCTTGGATTCGGAAATCTAGTCCCAGGTTGGTTTTCCACAGAGCACTGGGAATCTCAGGCAGAATATCACTTGATTTTATTATGAAAAACTTGGCAGCCATAGTGGAGAGCCAAAACACAAATGGACCTCACATTGTAGAGTTCAATGTGCCTGGCTTCATGTGACCTTTTGGCCACTCTTTGGGAAGACTTGCCTGTGAGCGTTCTCCAGAGATTTCATTGAAATGAGCTTCCTCACCATTTAATGGTTCCTGAATGAATTGAAACCCACAGTGCCTCCAACTTCATCCTTGAAAAATGGCTATCTCATGCAACAGCAAAGGGTTTATTGGGGGTCCAGCATGTGGGGGATCAGAGCTAACTTGAATAGAGCAGAGTGCCCTGAGAAGAGCTTAAGCAGAGCTTATATACTTTCCTTGGGGAGGGCAGGGAGCGAAGTTTTTTGATGGGTAAGGGCGAGTGGGCGGTTTGCGTTCAACCGGGTGAAGGAGTACATTCTGCAGTTTAGCAGTTGGGGACAGGACATTCTGGAAACAAGATTAGCAAACAGTTCTCAAGATTTCAAGAGTGTTTTGTTAAGCATACAGAAAAAAAGTGACAAGTACCTATTTTATTAACCTTTCATTCCTCAATTCTTCTTCTATCTACTTTTAATCATAAAAGTGATCATTGGGGGGTGTCACATTCAATGTCTTCTAGTGGAGTATTACCATAAGTTTAACTTGTCCAATTTGAGCTTGGAGAAAAGAAATTACACGGTTGAGCAAAGAGGGTTTTATAGTTAGCAATATTATGGTGATTATTTTGGACAGGCCAGGGTTGTTAAAAAGTAGTCAAACAGGGGGACTATGTGAACCAAGACTCAAACCACCCTTTTTTGTCCTCTCACTCTCTCATTGACGCTCTTCAGGGTGTCTTTTTAATTTAATCATAATTTTTTTACAACTCCATTATGCTCGGAATAAACACAACATTCTTCCCAGGAAGTGACAAGTACCTATTTTATTAACCTTTCACTACTGACTAACCCTTTTTGACTGGATGTTCCCTTCGACATTCAATCATCCAAGGTACAAGGTCCAATGCCATTGTATATTGATTAATCTGACACAACTGTGCAGAACCTAATTCAAAGCTAAGTATCCCAATCAAGGGCCCAATGCTCTTCTGGGCTTCAAATCTTACGTAGATTTCTGTTTTCATACATATATTTCACCTATATATTCTCATACATATCGCAGGTTCCCAAAACCATTATTCATCCAGCAGAATAATTCCTACCCCAAATCAAACATGTTATTAACCCTAACCATAAACTGTTCCCTCAATCTAACATTGCAGAACAGCAGGGACAGAGTTGGTCTTACAATACAGAAATGTAGTGGATCTTCCACCTGCTGGAAACCTCAAAGGTCCATGCAGAAATGATCCCTGGAGAACATGTAGGCAGCTATGAAGGACCTGGGAGAGTAAAAGTCATCTTCCATGGCAAACTACCTGGTCAGGATGAAGAACTGTGTCTCATTCAGGCTCTCTCTTCTTAATGTAGACAAGATGGACCAAACAAGGCCTGTGTGGAGAGCTGTCCCTGGGTTCCTATGGTTGATATACCGATCTAACTTGTGAAAGTGTCAGAGGAAGTATGGAAGCAACTATTAGGACAAAGTGGTTGCTAAGGTAGTGACCTCATTCACTTCCTGAAGGAAGTGACCTCACCTCACTTCCTTGGTGATGGAACTCTCTTAACTTGGGATCCAAGAAGCCAGGCATCCAGAACCAGTCCCAGTCCCAGTCACAGTGGGATCACTTGTTTAGTTTTACCAAGGACAGAGTCACTCTTTCTGGGTACCTACTGATGTGAGGATGGTCAAATGCCAGGAAAGCTCTGAGAGGGGCCTTTCCTGAGAAAGCAGGTAGTGGCTCACTGCTGGCTTCTGACTACTTCACAAAATTGGCTAAGGAGACCAGATCTGAGAAAGGACAGGCCATTTGGGTGGAACATAGTATGGCCCAGCAGTCAGAGGACACTCCGGATAGTCACAGACCTACTTGGGGAAAGGAGATGCCATTGTGGGTGTGGGTGTGGGTTTGTGGTTTTGTCTCATGTTCTGAGAATAGGTAGCAGTGGCAGTTTGCTTGGTTTGCAGTGAACTATTTCTACTAAGTCGTTTCACAAGGCATGTGATTCTATATCTGTGTACCTCACTGTGTCCATGGTTGTAGACATTAGAAAAAAGAATGCATCAATGGATGTGTCCTGTCTACTAGAATGCTTCCCAGCATTTATCCTGATGAATTAATGAATGGACCAGGACTTGCCTTATCAATGGCCAACATCTGCTATCTTCCTAAGTTCCTGTTTTCTTCTGGAATTCTGGCCACTCTCCAGAATAGGCTCATGGTTTTGTGTCCAAGATATGTACCACCTCCAAGCTCTGTCACATGGTTATGTACTGAATAGCTGAAGGGAATGGTGAGCATCTCAGAAAACGTAGATATCAGTGTGACTACTAACCTCTCAGTGGAGAAACCCTGCTTTGGGCCTTTTGCTTATAAAATCTTCTTTTGCCCTGAAAGTCAGGAAGGTCTTTGCCTCATGCCAACCCTTTGTGAAGCCTGAAGAAAACAGTTTTCAAATGGAAATGAATGGGCATCACCTGTGGCTCTTTGCTTAATTGCTTTGGAAAGGGATGTGTCTGAATCTGGCTCTTGGCCCTGTGTGAGTCTGTTACTTAGATTGTCAGCACCTGATGGATGTAAAGAAAGATCCCATGTGTGCATCCAAAACCAAAATGGCCAAAAGAGCAGTCATTGTGGATGAAGTCTCTCGCCTTTCTCTGTAAGGTTCCTGATCTCCATCAAGTGAGAATAGGGATCCATTGGATCAAATGAGTTCTTCAAAGCTCTGCAGAGGCTAGCCCATTGCGGCTTGCTTTTTCTCATGACTCAAATACACATAAAGAATCTAAACCCCACAATCAGTAGGCCTCAAATTGGAGAAGCGGAGCAGTATCAAATGCAGGCCTATTGGATCACTCCTGGTTCACAGGAAGGGTGTCAGGACACTCGAACATTAGGCAAATGAGGGGCAAAAGAGCTTATTTTGGACACTGTCTTGGACTGTGCCCCTCATGGAAACCTCTAACAAGAGTTATGATGAGTGTCTATATGGAAGAAAATGAGGGCCATGTGGGAGTGTTTTGGTTTCAATTGTGTTCATTTGTGTGGCGGTTGGAAGAGATGACTTGGTCCACCTTGGCTTGAACTCTGGTGTGATTCCCCATAGAGACTGAGTTCTGAAACTCGCCTCAGAGATGTATTGCCATTAATTGTGTTGGGATTTTAGGAGGCCACGCATGAGAGTCGCCCTTGGAAACTGAGATATAGGCCCAAGGTGCCTTTCCACAGAGCACTGGCAATCTCAGCCAGGATAATACATGATTATATTCTTAAAAACATGGCAGCCATAGTTGAGAATCAAAACAAACATGGACCTCACAGTGTAGAACTCGATAAGCCTGGCTTCATGTGACCTTTTTGCCACTCTTTGGAAAGTCTTGCCTGTTAGTGTTCTCCAAAGATTTCATTGAATTGAGCTTCCTCACCATTTAATGGTTCCAGAATGAATTGAAACCGACAGTGCTTCCAACTTCAATCTTGAAAAATGCCCAGATAAATACCATGAAATTTTTGAATTTCCCATGACCAGGTCGCACTGGGGAACCTGTGGATGTCCTACGTCTGATCATGAGTGTATCAGGCAGTGCCTTGATTGACAGGGATTCATAAAAATGATGTAGAACAGCGATACCAGTAAGTTGAACCCTGCTGAGTCGAGGGCCTAGAGCAGAGGTGGGAAGGTGTATGATAAAACATCTGTGTGGGCCAATGTGAATCTGCAATTGGATTCCAAATGGCTTGTGACTGACATGGTGCAACCAGCAGAATGTTCTATGTAAAAGCATATTTTTATATGGAGAGGTTTCAGGGCAATGTTCAGAACCAGGTTGCTATTGACAAGAGGGCAAGCTATGGGGGATAGAAACCTGGTTGGTGCATTCTCCTGAGAACCCTGACCCACCGCACATGACAAAACTCCCTCCAGCACTGTGTCCCAGTTGAACTCCTTGTATATCATGAAGCAAATACCAAACTCCCAGTGTAGCAACAAGAAACACCTTGAAAATTGGAGGATGACCAAATGGCTTCACAGTCCACATGGGGAGGCACTTAGCCCACATTGGCCACAATTGACCTACAAAGAGAGAAATCAGCACTGCTTCCTCATGTTCATTGGAAAATAAGAAACCATGTTCTCCAGATCACATAGATGCAGACCCAGCTTTGATGGGCTCACAAGAGAGAAAGCAAAAGCTCCTTACAAAAACATATATTTCAAGTGCCCAACCTCATAGGCAGTTTCTCAAGAAGTCTTTAGGGCACCAGAGCTCCATGTTTTTGGAAAGTTTACCCTGTCCCTTACTTTGGGTAACTCCTCTAACACCTCCAAAGTTGTGAACTCCTGAGCATATTCCATTCCAGATATGTATTCACAGATTTTCTACCTTTTCTCTTCTCATTATGTATTACTTGGGGTGGAGGTAATGACAATGCATTGTTCTGGATGAGAGTAAGAAGATTTTTGTGTACCACATATTTGCATACACTTTGGATTAATTTTCCAATTTTCCATTCGACATACTGAATCCCTGACACTAAACCATACCCTACTAGACTCTGACTGCTTATCCTAATATGATTGAGAAAAATAACTCAAACAGAATAGAAATAAAAGAAGTTCAGAGGAGGGGTGGTGTATAGTTGGGCTTGCCTTTTGCAATATATAGGGTAGGAGTTATAAATCTAGTCAATTTTTAATTGAAGTAGTTCTCAGTGTGTTTTTAAAGTTAACAAATAGGTGAATCCCTGTCTCCGTTTATCTGTAGCCTATTCAGCACATGCTTTTGTATATGCACATATAGAATCCTACCTGGTATCACACGTATACACTTGTGAGGTGGCCAGCTTGGCAGATACAAATTGTGAGAAAAGATCACTCCTCCTAATCGTTGTTGGAACTGAAAATTCAACCTATGGGGGAGCTTCCTAGTTAAACAGCATTATATATAAATCCATGTTCAGTAATATAAATATTTTTTGGATCTTTGGACGATATATATATATCATGATGAATTTTGATTGTCATATATATTGCTACTTTTTAATGTCTCTGTGTGGGTTTGGTGTGTGTGTGTGTGTGTGTATATATATATATATATATATATATATATATATATATATATATATACGCTCTAGATTTTTCAAAACGTGAAATATATGCGTCTTATTATGCACTGCTTAAATTCATTCATGTTCATCTATGTGGATTTCTAATCAACTTTTCACAAGATTATTCTCAGAAATATTCATCCACCTGAAATTCATATTTGTTTCCTAGTACTGAAAACTAAATTCAGTGAATGTTGCACACAAATTCTAATATTTCTACAGTAACTTACCCAGCTTAACATCAATGCAAGTACATTCCTATGTTCCATGATGTCTATTTTGACGTTCATTTTTATTCAACACTGGTACATTACTTTTTCTTCATTTTATGCACATCATAGGATATATATTTCTTGCACAAGTTATCAAATTTATAGGCATTTGTTTCACTTTCAATCACTTCCTGCTTCAGAACACATGTATTCCTCCAGGTTTCTTGATAGTTTTTTTCATGAGACATCTTTCCAAACACATTATTTTCGATTTCCATAATCACTTTTGAAGCAAACTCACACACCCATCATGATACACCGTAACCCTATTATTACCATTTGATGTATAACTTGTTGGAATGAATGATTGTATATGAACATAAAATTTCTTATATATTTTCATATATCAATTCAATCTATTATTAAAAGTGGAACCAGTTATATTATTTATTCACAGTATGGTCTATTAAGGCATCATCTCTATATTCATACATACAGGGTACACCTAAATGTATCCCCAATACTAATTTCTAAGTCTTTAAGATATTGCTTTCAGAAATGGTGGAAGAAATACTATAGTCACCTGATATACATATACATGTCATCACAGTAATATTCCTGACACAAAAGGCAAGGGTCACACTTATGATTGTACCAAAGCCTAAATTGAATTTGAGCATGTATTAATAACAACATCCATGTCCTGGTTCCCTAATGCTCTCAAATATCATTCCTATTGGTGACGACATATCTGTTTCTTCCTAAGATTATATATTGAACCATAACCCTGTTAAAAATGTCTTATCCTACAACTCACGTTGTACTTTGCCTAATTTTCTAATGTCTCCATTGATATCTGCTTTCAAACACCTTTTCTCCAGTTCATCATTGGGAATGTCCCTTCAAATGTGCTGACATTTACATTCACTCTCTCACCAAAACCGTATTGCTAAAGAACATTTGGTCCAACTCCTAGACTCACTCAAATGTGTTCTTCAAAGCCCTGCAGAGGGCAGCCCAGAGGTGCTTGGGTTGTCTCATGACTCCAATTCACATAAAGAATCTAAACCCTACAGTCAGTAGGCCTCAAATTGGAGAAGCAGAGCAGTATTAATTGAAGGCCTATTTGATCACTCCTGGTTCACAGGAAGGGTGTCCAGGCCACCCTGACTTTAGGCAAATGAGGTGCAAGGGAGCTTATTGTGGACACTGTCTTGCGCTGCGCCCCTCATGGAAACCTCCAGCCAGAGGTTATGATGAGTGTCTATATGGAAGAAGATGAGGGCCATGTGGGAGTGTTTTGGTTTTAAATGTGGTCATTTGTGCGGTGGTTGAAAGAGATGACTGGGTCCACCTGGGCTTGAACTCTGGTGTGATTCCCCTTAGAAATGGAATTTTGGAAATGACCTTAGAGATGTATTGCCATTAATTGTGTTGGGATTTTAGGAGGAGAAGCATGAGATTCGACCACGCATGACAGTAGGCCTCAAATTGGGAACGCAGAACATTTTGTCCAAATCCTTTATTCACTCTTCTTTTTAATCCTATCGTCTAACTTCCTAATTCTAGATAAATACCACGGTATATTTGAAATTCCAATGACCAGGTGGCACTGGAGAATATTTGGATGTCCTGTTGCTGATCATGAGTGTACCAGACAGTGCCTTGATTGACTGGGTTTCATGAAAATGGTGTAGAACAGAGATGCCAGTAAGTTGGAGTCTGCTGAGTAGTTGGCCTAGAGCAGTGGTGTGCAGGTGTGTCATAAAACATCTGTGGTGGGGTCATGTGGATCTTCCATTGACTTCCAAATGGCTTGTGGCTGACATAGTGTAGCCAACAGACCCTTATATGTAAAGGCATCTTGTTATATCGAGTGGTTTAAGGGAAATTTTAAGAATAAGGTTGCTATGGTCAAGGGCACAAGCTACGTGAAATAGAAGACATTTTGGTGCATTTTCCTGCAGACCCTGACCCACCACACCTGACAGAACTCCCTCTAGCACTTTGTCCCAGTTGAACTCATTGTATTTTGTGAAGTAAATACCATACTCCCAGTGAAGCAGCAAGAAACACCACAGAAAGTGGAGGATGACCAAATGGCTTCACAGTCCACACGGGGAGACACTTAGCCCCCAGTGGTCACAGTTTACCTACAAAGAGAGAATTCAGCAACTGGTCCCTCATGTTCATTATAAAATAAGAAACCATGTCCCCCAGGTCACATAGATGCAGACCCAGCTTTGATGGTCTCACTACAAAGAGAGAAGAACATATATTTCAAGGGCCAAATCTCAGAGGCAGTCTCTCAAGAAGTCTTTAGACAAGAAGAGCTCCATGTTTGTGGAGTGTTTACCCTGATCCTTACTTTGGAAACTCCTCTACCAACTCCAAGGTTGTGAACTCCTGAGCATCTTCCATTCCAGATATGTATTCATAGATTTTCTAACTCTCCTCCTATAACTGTGTCTTATTGGAGCGAAGGTAATGTCATGGCATTGTTCTGGATGAGAGTTGGAATATTATTCTGTGGCACATATTTGCATACACATTGAATTCATTTTCCTATTTTCCAATCAAAATACCGAAATCATGACACTAACCTGTACCCTACTAGACTCTCACTACTAATCCTAATATGATGGAGAAAAAAAACCCAAACAGAATAGAAATACAAGCATTTTAGTGGACGCATGGTATATATTTGGACTTGCCTTTTGCATGATAAAGGGTAGGTGTTATAAATCTAGTAAATTTTTGTTTAAAACAATTTTTCATGTGTTTTTAAATTAACAAATATGTGAATTCCTGTCTCCCTTTCTGTATATACTATTTAGCCCATGTATTTTTTCATGCACATATAAAATCCTACCTGGTATCACAGGTTAATTTTTGTGTGTTGTCTGACTTGGCAGATTCAAATTGTGAGAAGAGATCACTCCTCCTACCCTACTAGACTCTGACTACTAATCCTAATATGATGGAGAAAAATAACGGAAACAGAATGGAAATACAAGCAGTTCAGTGGAGGCATGGTGGATATTTGGACTTGCCTTTTGCATGATAAAGGGTTGGTGTTATTAATCTAGTCAATTTTTGCTTAAAATAGTTCTCCATGTGTTTTTAAAATTATCAAATATGTGAATTACTGTCTCCCTTTTGCTATAGACTACTCAGCACATGTGTATTTATATGCACATATAGAATCCTACCTGGTATCACAGGTTAATTTTTGTGTGTTGTCTGACTTGGCAGATACAACTTGTGAGAAGAGATCACTCCTACTAACCACTGTTGAAACTGAAAATTCAACTTATGGGTGAGCTTCCTAGTTGAAAACATTATACATAAATGCATGTTCAGTAAAATAAATATTTTTGCATATTTGAATGATATATATTTCATGATGAATATCGATTAGCATATGTATTGCTACTTTTTAATGTCTGTGTGTGTGTTTTGTATATATATATATATATATATATATACACTCTCCAGATTTTTCGAAATATGAAATATATGTGTCTTATATACACTCCATAAATTCATCCATGTTCATGTATTTAGATTTATAATCAATTTTTCACAAGATTATTCTCAGAAATATTTATACACCTGAAATATATATTTGTTTCCAAGTACTGAAAACTAACTTCAGTGAAAGGTACATACGAATCCTAATATTTCTAGAGTAACTGACCCAGTTTAACATCAATGCAAGTAGACTCCTATGGGACATGATGTGTGTTTTGACGTTCATTTTTTTCAACACTGGTACATTACTATTTCTTCAGTTTATGCACATCATAGAATATATATATATCATCCACAAGTTCACAAATTTGTAGGCATTTGTTTCACTGTCAATCGCTTCCTGCTTCAGAACACATGTATTCTTCCATGTTTCTTGACTGGTCTTTTCATGAGACTTCTTTCCAAAAATAATATTTTTTAGTTCCATTGTAAGATTAAAGCAAAACTCACACACCCTTCAGGATAAACCATAACCCTAGTATTAACATTAGATGTATGACTGGTTGGAATGAATGTATGTATATCAATATAAGATTTCCTGAATATTTTCAGATATCAACTCAATACATTACTTAAAGTTGGAAGAAGTCGCATTATTTATTCACAGTATGGCCTATTCATGCATTATCTCTATATTTATAGACACAGGGTACATCTATTTTTGCCCACAATACTAATTTATACATATTCAAAATATTGCTCCAAGAAATGGTGGAAGAAATACTCATGTAAGCTGATCTACATATACATTTTATCACAGTAATATTCTGGTCAGAAAATGCAAATATCACACTTAAGATTGTACCAAAGCCTAAATGGAAAGTGAACATGGCTTACTAAAAACATCCATGTGCAGGTTGCCTAATGCTCCCACTTGTCAATCTTGTTGGGGACTACATATTTGTTTCTTTCTAAGATTATATATTCAAACTCAATCCTATTGAAAATGTCTTATCCTATCTCTCACTTTACACTTTGCCTGATTTCCTAATGTCTCTATCGATATTAGCTTTCTAACATATTTTTCCCTGTTCATAATTGTGACTGACTCTTCACACGTGCTGACATTTACATTCACTGTCTACCCGAAAACCTATTGCTAAAGAAATTTTGGTCCAAATCTTATACTCACTCTTCTTTCTAAACTTACCAACTGTCTTTCTAATACTACCGACTATTCCTTTTTGCCTGGATGTTCTCTTCGACATTCAATCATCCAAGGTACAATGTCCTATAACATTGTATATCGATTAATCTGAGACATCTGTGCAGAACATAATTCAAAGCTAAGTATCCCAAATGAAGGGCCTAATGCCCTTCTGGGCTTCAAATCTAAATAGATTTCTGTTTTTATACTTATATTTTACCTAAATATTTTTGTAAATATTGTAGGTTCCCAATGCCATTATTAATCCAGCAGAATGACTCCTCACCCAAATTGAACCTGTTATTAACCCTAACCATACACTGTTCCCTCAATCTACGTTTACAGAAGACCAGGGACAGAGTTGGTTTTACAATACAGGAATGTAGAGCATCTTTAACCTGCTGAGAACCTCAATGGTCCAAGCAGAAATGATCCCTGGAGAACTTGTAGGCAGCTTTTTAGGACCTGAGAGAGCAAAAGTCATCTTCCATTGCAGACAACCTGGTCAGGATGAAGGAATGTGTCTGAATAAGCCTCTCTCTTTTTAATGTAGAGAATATGGACCAAACCTGGACTCTGGGGAGAGCTGTTCCTGGTTTCCTATGGTTGATATTCCATTCTAACTTATGAAAGTGTCACAGAAAGTAGGGGCATCCTCTATCTCATGGGACCCTTGGAAGCAACTGTTAGGACAAAGTGGTTGCCAAGGTAGTGACTTCATTCAATTCTTGAAGGAAGTGACCTACCTCACTTCCTTGGTGACGGAACTCTCTGAATTTGGGATCCAGGAAGCCAGGCACACAGAACCAGTCTCAGTCTCAGTTCCAGTGGACTCACATGTTTGGATTTACCAATGACAGAGTCAGTCTCTCTTGGTACCTACTGATGTGAGGATGGCCAAATGCCAGGAGAGCTCTCAAGAGGGGACGTTCCTGAGAAAGCAGTTAGTGACTCACCACTGGCTCCTGACAACTTCACAGATTTGAACAAAGAGATCAGATCTGAGACAGGACAGGCCATTTCATGGGTACATAGAATGGCCAAAAAGTCAGAGGACACTCCGGATTGTCACAGACCTACTTGGGGGAAGGATGTGCCTTTGTGGATGTGGGTGAAAGTTTGTGGTTTTGTCTCATGTTCTGAGAATAGGTAGGGAAGGCAGTTTGTTTGGTATTCAGTGGAGAGTTTCTAGTAAGTCGTTTGACATGGTGAGTGTTTCTATGTCTGTGTATACCACTGTGTCCGTGGTTGTAGACATTAGAAAAGAGAATGCATTAATGGATGTGTCCTGTCTAGTGGAAAGCTTCTCAGGATTAATCTTTCCCAATTTATGAATGGACTGCGGCTTGACTTGTGGATGGGCAACACCTACAATCTTCCTAAGTTCCTGATTTCTTCCTGAATTCTGGCCACTCTCCAGAATAGGCTCATGGTTTTGTGTCCAAGATATGTACCACCTCCAAGCTCTGTGACATGTCCATGTACTGGTGAGCTGAAGAGAATGGGGAGCATCTCAGAAAACTCAGATATCAGTGTGACCAGGAAAGTCTCAGTGGAGAAACCCTGCTTTGGGCCTTTTGCTTCCCTATTGTTCTGTAGCACTGAATGTCAGAAAGGTCTTTGCCTCAGGGCACTCCTTTGTGAAACCTGAAGAAAACAGTTTTCAAATGGACATTAATGTGCATCACCTGTAGCTCTTTGCTTAATGCTTTGGAAAGGGGTGTGTCTGAATTAGCCTCTTGGCCTTGTGTGTGGCTGTGACTTAGATTCTCAGCGCCTGATGGATCTAAAGAAAAATCCCATGTGTGCATACAAAACCAAAATGGCAAAAAAGATCAGTCATTGTGGATAAAGACTCTTTCCTTCCTCTGTTAGGTTCCTGACCTCTTCCAAGTGAGAATAGGGATTCTTTAGGGTCAAATGAGTTCTTCAAAGCCCTGCAGATGTGCTTGGGTTTTCTCATGAATCCAAATCACATAAAAAGTCTATACCTGACAGTCAGTAGTCCTCAAATTGGAGAAACAGAGCAGTATAAAAAGCAGGCTCATTTAATAACTCCTGGTTCTCAGGAAGCGTGTTTAGGCCACCCTGATTTTAGGCAAATGAGGGGCCAAGGAGCTTATTTTGGATACTTTTTTTGGCTGTGTCCCTTATGGAAACCTCCAGCCAGATGTTTTGATAAGTGTCTATATGGAAGAAGATGAGGGCCATGTGGGAGAGTTTTGGTTTTAATTGTAGTCATTTGTGTTGTGGTTGGAAGAGATGACTGGGTCCATCTGGGCTTGAACTCTGGTGTGATTCCCCTTAGACAGTGAGTTCTGGAACTGACCTCAGAGAAGTATTGCCATGAATTGTGTTGGGATTTTAGGAGGCCACGCATGAGTGTCGCCTTTGGATACTGAGATATAGTCCCAGGGTGGCTAAGTTGATATCAAAACACTCATGGACCTCAATTGTAGACCTCAATGGGCCGGGTTTCATTTGACCTTTTGGACTCTCTTTGGGAAGCCTTGCCTATGAGAGTTCTGCAGAGTTTTTATTGAAATGAGCTTCCTCACCATTTAGTGGTTCCTGAATGAATAGAAACCCACAGTGCATCCAACTTCATTATTGAAAAATGGCTAGAAAAATACCATTAAATTTTTGAAATTCACATGACCAGGTGGCTTGCAGATCTTTTGGATGTCCTATTGCTGATCATGAGTGTACCAGACAGTGCCTTGATTCATTGGGTTTCATGAAAATGGTGTAGAACAGAGATGCCAGTAAGATGGAGCCCGCTGAGTAGCGGGCCTAGAGCAGTGGTGGGCAGGTGTGTGATAAAACATCTGTGGTGGGGCCATGTGGATCTGCCATTGGATTTCAAATGTCTTGAGATGGACATAGTGCAGGCAGGAGACCATTATAAGTAAAGGCATCTTGTTATATGGAGAGGTTTCAGGGTATTATACAGAATCAGGTTGCTATGGTCAAGGGGGCAAGCTATGCGGTATATAGGCCAGTTTGGTGCATGCTCATGCATACCCTGACACACCACAAGTGACAGAACTCCCTCCAGCACTGTGTCCCAGTTGAACTCGTTGTATTTTGTGAAGCAAACATCAAATTCTCAGTGCAGGAGCAAGGAACACCAGGAAAAGTGGAGGATGACCAAATGGTTTCACAGTCTACACAGGGAGACACTAGGCCCCCAGTGGCCACAGTTTAAAATACTGAATCCCTGACACTAAAACCTACCCTATTAGATTCTGACTACTAATCCTAATAAGATGGAGAAAAATTACCCAAAAAAGTATAGAAATACTAGCAGTTCAGAGGAGGCATGTTGTATAGTTGGACAGGCCTTTTGCATTATATAGGGTAGGAGTTATAAATCAAGTCAATTTTTTGTTGAAATAGTTCTCCATGTGAATTTAAAGTTAACAAATATGTGAATTCCTGTCTCCCTTTCTATGTAGCCTATTCAGCACATGTATTTTTATATGCACATATAGAATCCTACCTGGTCCCACACGTACATTCTTGGGAGGTGGCTGAATTTTCAGACACAAATTGTGAGAAGAGATCACTCCTCCTAAATGCTGTTGGAAATGAAAATTCAACATATGTGTGAGCTTCCTTTTTAAACTAAATTATGTATAACTTTTTCTAATGAATGTATGAATGTATATATCAATATTAGATATCCTATATTTTTTCAGATATCAATTCAATCCACTATTTAAAGTTGGAACTAGTTATATTATTTATTCACTGAATGGTCTATTCATACAATATCTCTATATTCATAGACACAGGGTACACCTATTTGTGCCCCCAATACTAATTTATATATGTTCAAAATATTGCTCCCAGAAATGGTGGAAGAAATACTCATGTCACATGATATACACATACATTTTATCACAGTAATATTCTGGACACAAAAAGCAAATATCACACTTATGATTGTACCAATGTAAAGGTCATTTGAGCGTCGGAGGAAGAGACCACCAAAAGATTGTCTCATGCAACAGCAAAGGGTTTATTGGGGGTCCAGCATGCTGGGGCTCAGAGCTCAGTTGTATAGAGAAGAGAGCCCTGAGAACAGCTTAAGCAGAGCTTATTTACTTTCCTTGGAGAGGTCAGGGAGGGAAGTTTATTGATGGTTCAGGGCGAGTGGCCGGTTTGCGTGCAACCGGGTGAGGGAGAACAATCTGCAGTTTAGCAGTTGGGGACTGCACATTCTGGGAATAAGATTAGCAAATAGCTCTCAAGATTTCAACAGTGTTTTGTTAAGCATACAGAAAAACAGGAAGTGACAAATACCTTTTTTGTTAACCTTTCATTCCCCACTTCTTCTCGTTACTTTTAATCATAAATGTGATCATTGGACGGTGTCATATTTTATGCCTGCTAGTGGCGTATATTTTTGTCTGATTACCAAAAGTTTAACTTGTCCAATTTGAGCTTGAAGAAATGAAACTACATGGTGGAGCAAGCAAGTTCCTACAGTTAACAATTAATGAGGATTATTAATGGACCAGCCAGGGCTGATAAAAGCGTAGTTAACCCGGGGGACTATGTTAACGAAGACTCAAACCACCCTTTTTGGGCCTCTCTCTTTCGTTGACGCTCTTCAAGGCGTCTTCTTAATTTACTCATATATTCTTTTACAACCAGTATGGTCGGCATAAAAACAACATTGTTCCCTCAATGTAGCATAAATGCCCCCTTTTCTCATGAAAAGGAGTTCCAACCCTCGCCTGTTCTGTTAAACAACTTTAGAGAGAGAGGTTCAAGATTCCTGTAAAGCTGTGATGGAGGTTTTTACTATCTTTAAGATTTTGTATACTGCTGCTTCTAATTGGGTCATTTCTTGTGTCCCATGAACTAGAGCAGTGGTTCCTGTGCCCACCCCTGCAGCAATTCCTATTCCCAAAAGGATGGCTAAAGTGAGGAAAACAGGTTCCTGGCAGAACCGGGTTGTATGCCCCACTATTTGAACTTTAAATGATACTGTGTCATGATAGAGCACTCTGGGAAACATCTGCATCATTACATTATTAATCATATCTGTTGACCATTTTATGAAAACATAAACAATGTTTAAGTATATAGAATTATACTGTTTTAGGTATGGAAAAGGCAAGGTACCTAAGATAGAATGGAAGACAGGGAAACAGTTATATTTAGTTGCAACCTGATTTAGAAGGCATTGCTTCTGTTGTAATCAATGAATCCCCTGAACCTCAAGTTTAGTTAGTTTCATAATTTTGTACCCAACATGTAAGGGAAGGGGCTCAGAAGTTCACAGTCTGCAGAATTTCACAAAAAGAAGATTTGTTTTTTTTTTCCCTCTGTTCTGGGCAAGTAACATTTTTAAGGACACCTAAGCTTTTTTCTTCTCTCTTTTTTTTTCTACCTGCCAGCTGTTACCATGGAGCCCAGTTGGTAACTTCTTTATCTTAGAAATGTAGCCATCTCTTTGAAGCCCCAGCTCAAGGACAGGGGCCTTGTTCACATATTTTGTTAAAAACTAGAATGGGGGTGTCTAGCTTAGGAGTGTTGATTTTTCAAGCCAGTGCCCAAGTAGAACAGGCAACACGAAAACAGGAAGTTTATCTACATTGAACTCTTTTATAGGGTCTCTTTTGCTGAAAGTCCTAAAGTTAGCCATGGTGAAAACTTCTGGAGAATTCAGTTCAGACTTTTCTGTGGGCCTGGTACAGAGGGGGAAGATGGGAAAGGCGGGGGGTAAGACCCGGTTGGTGGATCTGAGTATGAGGAAGGAGAGATATAAAAGAATAATAGAAAAGGGGTTTGTGATTTTCCTAGCAACAACAACTTGAGCAGTATAACAGATAGTGCCAAGGGGAAGACCGAAGTGAGTATCCCAAAAAGCCTGTGAGGGCTTTTCAATTCTTAGTAAACTGTTTTCAGTGATGACAAAGCAACTTTAAAGGCCATTTTCATTACATCTTGGATAGGGGTCTGAGGGTTCTCCTCAGCTGGTTTGAGCTTTGGGTTAGCTGGTAAGAGGACCTGGTGCGACGGGGTGCAGGCACTGACAGGAGAAGAGAGGAGGGAGTGGGTGGAGGGGTGCCTCAGTGCCTGCTACCTCAGCAAGGGGGCAATGGTCTGAGAACCGGCGGAGGTTTGGGTTTTGGATCTAGTAATTGGAGGGGAGAAATCAGGTTGCTGAGGTGGGAGTGACAGCAGAAAGTCTGTAGCAGAAGGCTGAGGGTAAGAATCTATTGGAGAAGAATAGTTCAGGATGTGAGCAAAGGAGGGAAAAGGCTTCCACATAGGGGAATCTCCTTTCACTCTTTTGAGCACTTGCAGAAGTTAAAAAGGTCACACAGAATTTGAGGACCTAGAGGCCCCTCTGTGGGCCATCAGTTTTCTTTCTCTATTTGTTAATATGGTCAATGCTGTGTACTTAATTTGATGAGCAGTTGTTTTCCACCAGGCACCCACTGTATGCTCACATCCCCATGACTTACAGAAGAAGTCAGCTTTTCCCCCACACAGCTATGGCAGTTTGTGGCTTTGATACTCTGCCTGGCAAACATAGTAATCTAGGCTAGCCAACCTGCATCTGGCTAGCGTGTCCCTATATCCATAATATTTGTTTCCATTATCTATGGTACAGAAGGTATTTAATGGAATTTTAGTGGGATTCTCTTCATCAGGAATATCTCAATAGGAAAGACCTATAGCCAGCTGACAAATGTCTGGATGGAGAGAAGGCCACCAGGTACCTAAGTGGGCTGTATGCAAGATAGACCATACTTTTTGTCTAGTAGAATTTGTGATCAGCAATCGCTGATGAACAGGCTGATGAGGGTTAGGACTACTGCTGGCCAAGGGGAGAGTCTATAGCCATATCCGTATGGCGAATACAAAATTTGAAAGGGTTACCAGTCTTTTCCAGTTTCCAGCCAGAGTCTGGACAGGGCACAGGCTTGAGACTTGAGGCATGGATCCAGGAAGTGATTCCGTCTACTTTTACCGCTGTAGGTGTTATAAGTAGCACCTGGTATGGTTCTTTCCAGCGGGGTTCCAGGGATGACACCTGATGTCATCTTATGTAGATGAAGTCTCTTGATATTGATGTGGAGTCCCCTCGTCTGCAGGTTGGTAGGCAGTGGCCAGGTGTTTCAACAGGTATCGCTGAGTTCTTTCGAGAACTTTTAGTCTGTCAAGCAAGGGGGTGTGGAAGGGATCGTTCGGTCTTAGAGTTGGGGTTAGGTCCCTTACTGGAGGAGGGACACCATTGAGAATTTCATAGGGGGTGAGGTTACACAAAGAAACAGAGGGAGAATTTCTTGCATGAAACAGTGCATAAGGCTGGAGCATAGTCCAATCTTTTATGCTGGTCTCTAAGCTTAATTTCTTTATGGTCTCTTTAATGGTTCTATTTATTTTTTACCTGTACTGTGCTCTGGGGTCTACAAGCACAATGTAACTTCCAATTAATTTCTAGGGTCCTGGCTAACCCCTGACTTACCTGGGCCATGAACGCCGGTCCATTATCAGAACCTATTACTTTAGGCCGGCCGTATCTTGGAAAATATCTTTCAGGATATTCTTGACCATCATTTGCGCCGTTAATTTTTATTTTGTGGGAAAGGCTTAAATCCATCCTGAAAATGTATCTACAAAGACTAAGAGATATTTAAGTCCATACCATGCTGGCTTAATTTCAGTAAAGTCCACTTCTCAGAATTGTCCTGGTCTGGTTCCTCATAGGTACTTTCCTGCAGGAAGCTTGGAATGGTAAGCATTAACCAATTGACATATCCGACAGGCTTTTGTTACCCGTTCAGATATTTCCTTTCGCTGTGAGTTGGTTAATCGAAAACTCTGTTCTTGATCCTTCAGGAATGCCTGCAGTTTCATTTAACCAAGGTGAGTGAGTTGATGTACATTTTTAAAGTAGTGTAGGGCTTTCTGTAATTGAAGGCTGGGCTCAGTGAAGTTGAGGAATTCAATGTCAGTGTCCTTAGATGTTATCAAAAGCTTGCTGGTGCTCAAAGGGTCCATTGGAATTGGGCATCCTCATTTAACAGCGGGTATAAAGGAGAAGCTAAGAACACAAACCCAGGTATGCATACCTGCAAAAGCCAGCAGTCCCAAGAAACTCTCTTGAGTTGTCTCTTGTTAGATGGGGGTGGTATCTGCACAATGGTTTTTTTCTCGGCAGAGACCCCTGAGAACAGCTTAATCAGACCTTATATACTTTTCTTGGAGTGGGCAGGGAGGGAAACTTATCGATGGGTCAGAGCAAGTGGGAGGTTTGGTACAAGCGGGTGAGGGAGTACAATCCTCAGTTTGGCAGTTGGGGACAGCACATTCTGGGAACAAAATTAGCAAACAGTTCTCCAGATTTCAACAGTGTTTTGTTAAGCATACAGAAAAACAGGAAGTGACAAGTGCCTATTTTATTAACCTTTCACCAAAGCGAAATAGAACGTGAGCTTGGATTACAAAAACAACCATGTCCAGGTTGCCTAATGCTCTCAAATGTCAATCCTATTGGTGACTACATATTTGTTTCTTCCAAAGATTATATATTCAACATCAACCATGTTGAAAATGTCTAATCCTATCACTCACTTTATACTTTGCCTGATTTCATTTCTCTATTGATATCTGCATTCTTGCATGTTTTCCCCCATTCATCATTGTGACTGACTCTTCACATGTGCTGATATTTTGTTCACTCTCTACCCAAACTTGATTGCTAAAGAACTTTTGGTCTAAATCCTATACTCACTCTTTTTCCTGAACCTACCGACTATCTTCCTAATCCTACCGACTATCCCTGTTAGACAGGAAGTTCTCTTCTACCTTCAATCATCCAAGGTACAAGGTCCTATGCCATTGTATATTGATTTATCTCGGACATCTGTGCAGAACCCAATTCAATGCTAAGTATCCCAATCAAGGGCCCTTCTGGACTTCAAATCTTACCTTGATTTCTGTTTTCATAATTATTTTGAAAATTTAATAAAATAGTGTTTGCCAAGGAACTGACTTCATTCAGTTCCTGAAGGAATTGACCTACCTCACTTCTTTGGTGATGGAACTCTCTTAACTTGGGTTCCAGGAAGACAGGAACACACAGCCAGTCCCAGTCCCAGTACCAGTGGGCTAACTTGTTTGGATTTACCAAGGACAGAGTGTGTCTTTTTTGGTACCTACTGATGTGAGGATGGTCAGATGCGAGGAGAGCCTTCCCTGAGAAAGCATGTAGTGGTCAGCGCAGGCTCCTGACAACTTCACAGAGTTTGACAAAAAGACCAGATCTGAAACAGAACAGGCCACCTTGGGGGAACATAGTATGGCCCACCAGTCAGAGGAGACTCTGGATAGTCACAGACTTACTTGGGGGAAGGAGGTGCCTTTTTGAGTGTGGGTGTGAGTTTGTGGTTTTGTCTCATGTTCTGAGAATAGGTAGAAAAGGCGGTTTGCTTGGTTTGGAGTGGACTGTTTTTAGAAAGTCCTTTGACAAGGCGAGTGTTTCTGTGTCTGTGTATCCCACTGTGTCCGTGGTTGTAGACATTAGAAAAGAGAATGCATCAATGGATGTTTCCTGTCTAGTAGAAAGCTTCCCAGCATTCATCCTACCCATTATAGGAATGGACTGCCTTTTGTCTTATCGATGGGCAACACCTACTATCTTCCTAAGTTCCTGTTTTCTTCCTGAATTCTGGCCACTCGCCAGAATAGGCTCATGGTTTTGTTTCCAAAATATGTACCACTTCTAAATTCTGCGACATGGCCATGTAATGGATAGCTGAAGGGAATGGCAAGCATCTCAGAAAACTCAGATATCAGTGTGACCAGAAAAGTGTCAGTGGAGAAACCCTGCTTTGGGCCTTTTGCTTACATATTGTTCTGTTTCCCTGAATGTCAGGAAGGTCTTTGCCTCAGGCCACCACTTTGTGAAGCCTGAAAAAAACAGTTTTCAAATGGAAATGAATGGGCCTCACCAGTGGCCACGTGGCCACCCAGATCAATAACTTTGCTTAATTGCTTTGGAAAGGGATGTGTCTGAATCAGCCTCCTGGCCCTGTGTGAGGCAGTGGCTTAGATTCTCAGCACCTGATGAATCTAAAGAAAGATCCAATGTGTGCATCCAAAACCAAAATGGCAAAAAGATTAGTCATTGTGGATGAAGTCTCTTGCCTTCCTCTATTAGATTCTTGACCTCCATCAAGGGAGTATAGGGATTTTTTGGGTCAAATGAGTTCTTCCAATCCCTGCAGAGGTGCTTGTGTTTAATCATGACTCCAAATCAAATAAGGAATCAATACCTGACAGTCAGTAGGCCTCAAATTGTAGAAGAAGAGTAGTATTAATGGCAGAACTATGTGATCAATCCTGGTTAACTTCAAGGGTGTCCAGGCCACCCTGAGTTTAGGCAAATGAAGGGCAAGGGAGCTTATTTTGGATACTCTCTTGGGCTGTGCCATTTAAGGAAACCTCCAGGCAGAGGTTATGATGAGTGACTACATGGAAGAAGATGAGGACCATGTGGGATTGTTTGGTTCTAATTGTGGTCACTTGTGTGGCTGTTGGAAGAGATGACTGGGTTCATCTGCGCTAGAACACTGGTTTGATTCTCCTCAGAGACTGAGCTCTGTAACTGACCTCAGAGTAGTAATTGCTTTGGAAATGAATATGACTTAATCAGCCTCTTGGCCCTGTTTGAGGCTGTGGCTTAGATTATCAGCACCAGATGGATCTAAAAAAAGATCCCATGTGTGCATCCAAAACCAAAATGGCCAAAATAGCAGTCATTGTGGATGAAGTCTCTCGCCTTTCTCTGTAAGGTTCTGAAAGAATAAAAGAAATTGAAATTGAAATGTAAAGAACCAGGTTTCCTAAAGTTTCCAAGCTGCACTCAGCACCTGAAATTCCGGTGGCAGTTAAGATAATTTCCAGATCTGCACATTAGGTGTGTGTTGAAATCTTCCCTGACCACCTAGGTACTTAACAACCCCTTCCCAGAAACCGTGCAGCTCACCACGTATACATCTCAGGGCTTCAACCAATCAGTTTAAATGTATACCCCTTCTTAGGGCTGATCAATCACCCCCTGCCCGACCTGTTCCCGCCAATGAATGTTCTAATCATGTTTTAGAGTTGTTATTTGATTTTCTCTTGGTATATGATGATTTGCTAAAGGAGGCTATGATGTATGTAAAGTCCCTGCCCTCTCTAAAGAATGTATATAAACTGTGCTCAAGTTGTTCTCGGGGCTCTTTGTTCTTTGCTCCTCTGAAGTGAGTCCTGAGCTCCAGCATGCTGGACCCCCAATAAACCCTTTAGAGTTGCATGAGAAAGCCTGTTGATGGTCTTTTCCTCCGATGTTCACCCCACCTTTTCATCTGGAGGCCCCAGGTGAGATATTTGGCGTGGCGGATGAAAGACCCCAAGGGACTTCTCTCAGGGTAAGTAAGGCGCCTCTTTCTGGTTTCGGGTTTCAGGTTAGGGCTTGGCAAAGTGGCTGTCGGTGAAGAGCATTAGCTCTCTCTGATAGTGGCTGACAGACGTGTCACAGAGCTGCAGGCCACGTCCCTGTGGGACACTCCAGGGGACGAGGGAAATCAAGGAATAGTAGTTTCCTCAACTCGGTTATATTTTGCTTCAGAATTCGGTTTGCCAGCCCATCAGGTTTTGCCGGCTACTCAATTTTGTTCATTGTCCTGAACTCATGTTGAGTTTATTGTCTGTCTTTATTGTCTAACACATCAGGTTTTGCCAGTTACTCAGTTCTAATCTTTGTCTTGGACACACGTTAAACGTTTACTGTTTGTCTTTGTCTGTGTTGCGATTGTGTCTTCACTGTCTCTCTTTGAGTAACTCCCATTATGGGACAAATCACTTCCACGCTTCTGTCCCTGACCGTTGATCATTGGACTGATGTCCGCTCAAGGGCCCAGAATCTTTATTTTTCAGTAAAATGCCAGACCTGGCAGACTCTCTGTGCTTCAGAATGGCCCATTCTCAAAGTCGGGTGGCCCCCAGAAGGATCCTTCCGCTTCCCTCTAATCCGAAAATCAGAGATATTGTCTTTCAGCCGGGACCACGTGGCCACCCAGATCAATAGCCATATACCCCTTCCCCAGGATCCTATCATTCAAACCTTCCACTCCCCCCGCTTCCCTCCATTCTCCCTGAGTCACAAGACTGGACACTCCTCCCCCTCCTTATCCTCTACCCTGGCTCCCCAACACCGAACACGTTCCAGATGATGCTCTTGCCGCTGACACAGCCTCTCCGCCACTAGAGGCAATTGGGCCAGTCCCAAGCCCTCCAGGGGACTTCGCAGCAGCAGCAGCAGCAGCCCCTCCTCCTCTGGTGGAAGCTGGGCCATCTAAAGGAACCCGCCAGTGACAGATAATAAAAAACTCAGAAACTCCTGTGATGCTCCCTCTCCATCCCTATGGGCCGATGAACCGACCAAACTGGGACCCCAACACCATTGAAGTTAGGTAGCATCTGTCCACTTATCACCGGCCTCTAATAGCGGGTCTCTGAGTGGCTGCCAGAAGGCCGACTAATTTGGCCATGGTAAGAGAGATTATCCAAAGGCCTAATGAGTCTCCCTCTATGATTTTGGAGAGAATTATGGAAGCATTTAGAAAATATACTCCTTTTGATTCTCAAACAGAGTACGAAAAGACATCTGTTGCAATGGCCTTTATCCAGCAGGCTGCCCTAGATATTAAGAGAAAGTTGCAACGTCTAGATGGATTACAAGATATGACCTTAAGAGATTTAGTCAGAGAAGCTGAGAAAATATATTATAAGAAAGAAACTGAGGAGGAATGGGAACAGAGGAGACAGAAGGAAAGGGAACAAAAGGAGGATGAAAGGAGCAAAAGGCAGACTAAAGCACTGGCTAAGTTTCTGGTCAGAGCAGTAAATAGGCCAAAAGTTAAAAAGCACGGAGATAGGAAGGGATACATGGGCCCATGCCAAAGGCTGTCCCTGGCCTCAGGTCAATGTGGCTACTGTAAAGAAAAAGGACACTGGGCCAAAGAGTGCCCCCAAAAAAAGCAGAGATGCCAGACCGCCGTGCTGACTCTAGAACGGAAGTCGGGACTCGGATCTCCTCCGCAAGCTCAGGGTAACATTTTATGTGGAGGAAACCCCATTGAACTTTGAAGTGAAAACAGGACCAGTATACTCAACCTTTAAGACCCCACTGGGCCCCCTATCAAATAAATGGTCGCTTGTTCAAGGGGCTAATGACAGTAGATAATGAGCTTGGACAACTAAGAGGACAATGGACCTAGGAAATGGAAAAGTCCACCACTCTTTTCTAGTAATCCCAGAATGCCAGGCCCCGTTGATGGGCAGGGATCTGCTTACAAAACTCGGGGCTAGAATAACCTTTAACCCTGATGGTCCCCAAGTGGTGTTTCTAAACGCTTCAGTAAAAACTCCCATAGTCACGGCTTTGACTATGTCCGTAGAAGATGAACATCAACACTTCGCGCGCCCTAGAACTGATCAAACAGGAAAACTATCCCAGAAATTGATAAAAGATTATCCTAATGCCTGGGCAGAAACTGCTGGGTTAGGTCTAGCCATAAAAAAACCTCCAATAGTAGTAGAATTAAAAGCCTCTACCTCTCCAATCAGTGTTAAACAATATCCTCTAATCATAGAAGCTAAGGATGGGATAAGGCCCAATATTCAGAAATACCTGGCTCTTGGGGTCCTAAGGCCCTGTCAATCGGCCTAGAATACCCCCCTGCTACCAGTAAGAAAGCCAGGAACTGGGGACTACGGTCCTGTTCAAGACCTAAAAGAGATCAAAAACAGACTGCAGGACATTCACCCCACGGTAACCAATCCACATAATTTGCTTAGCACTCTGAATCCGGAGAGGTAATGGTACACTATGCTGGACTTAAAAGATGCTTACTTCTGCTTGCCACTACATAAGGACAGTCAGTTGCTGTTTGCTTTCGAGTGAATAGACCCAGAAACAGGAACATCTGGCCAACAAACCTGGATTAGACTCCCACAGGGGTTCAAAAACTTCCCCACTTGAACTCTGGTGTGATTTCCCTTAGAAAATGAGTTCTGGTAATGAACTCAGAGAAGTATTGCCATAAATTTTGTTGGGATTTTAGGAGGCCATGCATGAGAGTCGCCCTTGGAAACTGAGATCTAGGCCCAGTGTGGCTTTCCACAGAGCACTGGGTATCTCAGCCAGAATATCACATGATTTTATTCTGAAAGACTTGGCAGCCATAGTTGAGATTCAAAACACACATAGACTTCACATTGTAGACCTCAATGGACCTAGCTTCATGGGACCTTTTGGGCACTCTTTGGGACGCCTTGCCTGTGAGAGTTATCCACAGCTTTCATTGAAATGAGCTTCCTCAAAATTTAATGGTGTGGTGGGTCAGGGTCTGCAGGAGAATACATCAACCAGGCTTCTATCTCACATAGCTTGCCCCCTTGACCATTGCAACCTGATTCTGAACATTGCCCTGAAACCTCTCCATATAACAAGATGCTTTTATATGAAGAGATCTAACATATAAGGGATTACGGGCTGCAGCACGTCAGTCACAAGCCATTTGGAAGCAATGGCAGATCCACATGGCCCCACCACAAATGTTTTATCACAAACCTGCACACCACAGCTCGTGCCCTCAATTGAGCAGTCTACAACTTACTGGCATCTCTGTTCTACACCATTTTCATGAAACCCAGTAAATCAAGGCATTATCTGGTACACTCATGATCAGCAACAGGGCATACAAAGGTTCTCCAGTGCCACCTGGTCATTAGAATTTCAAAAATTTCATGGTATTTATCTATCCATTTTTCAAGTTTGAAGTTGGAAGCACTGTATGTTTCAATTTATTCAGGAACCATTAAATGGTGAGGAACCTCATTTCAGTGAAATCTCTGGAGGACACTCACATGAATGTCTTCCCAAAGAGTAGCCAAAAGGTCACATGAAGCCAGGCCCATTGAGGTCTACAATGTGAGGTCTATGTGTCTTTTGACTCTCAACTATGGCTGCCAAGTCTTTCAGAATAAAATCATGTGATATCCTGGCTGAGATACCTAGTGCTCTGTGGAAAGCCACCCTGGGCCTAGATCTCAGTTTCCAAGGGCGACTCTCATGCGTGGCCTCCTTAAAATCATAACACAGTTCATGGCAATACTTCTCTGAGGTCAGTTCCAGAACTCAGTCTCTAAGGTAAACACACCAGAGTTCCAGCCCAGGTTTACCTACACCTCTCTTCCAACCCTCACACAAATGACCACAATTAAAACCAAAACACTCCCACATCACCCTCATCTTATTCCATATAGACACTCATCTTAACTTCAAGCTGTAGGTTTCCATGAGGGATGCAGCCCAAAACAGTGTCCACAATATGCTCCCTTGCCCTTCATTGGCCTAAGTCAGGGTGGCCTGGACACCCTTCATGTGAACCAGGAGTGATCACATAGGTGTGCCGTTAATACTGCTCTGCTTCTCCAATTTGATGCCTTCTGACTGTGAGGTTTAGATTCTTAATGTGAATTGGAGCCCAGAGAAAACACAAGCTCCTCTAGGCTAGCCTCTGCAGGGCATTGAAGAACTCATTTGACCCAAAGGATACGGATTCTCACTTGATGGAGGTAAGGAACCTTACAGTGGAAGGTGAGAGAGTTCATCCACAATAACTGCTATTTTGGCCATTTTGGTTTTGGATGCACACATGGGATCTTTCTTTACATCCATCAGGTGCTGACAATGTAAGCCACAGCCTCACATAGGGCCAAGAGGCTGATTCAGACACACCCCTTTTCAAAGCAATTAAGCAGAGAGCCACAGGTGAGGCCTATTCATTTCCATTTGAAAAATATTTTCTTCAGGCTTCACAGAGGTGTGGCCTGAGGCATCAACCTTCCTGACTTACTGGGGAACAGAACAAAAGGTAAGCAAAAGGCCTAAAGCACGGTTTCTCCACTGAGACTTTACTGGTCACACTGATATCTGAGTTTTATAAGATGCTCGCCATTTCTTTCAGCTATCCAGTACATGTCCATGTCACAGAGCTTGGAGGTGGTACATATCTTGGACACCAAACCATGAGCCTATTCTTGAGAGTGGCCAGAATTTAGGAAGAAAACCGGAAGTATGGTCTATCTTGCATACATCCCCCTTAAGGACCTGATGACCATCTCTCCACCCAGACATTTCTCAGCTGGCTATAAGTCTTATCTATTGGGATATCCCTGATGAAGAGGATTACACTAAAATTCCATTAAATCCCTTCCATACATAGATAATGGAAACAAACATTATGTTTGTAGGGACACGTGAGCCACATGCAGGTTGGCTAGCCTAGATTACTATGTTTGCCTGGCGGACTGTGAAAGCCATAAACGGTCACAGCTGTGTGGGGGAAAGCCGACTTCTTCTGTAAGTCATGAGGATGTCAGCATACAGGGACTTCCAGATGGAACCCAAACTCCTCATCAAATTTTGTACACAATATTGGCATTATTACCAATTAGATAAACAAACCTGATGGCCCACAGAGGGGTCTCTAGATCCTCAAATTATGTGTGACCTTTTTAACTTCTACAAGTGCTCAAAAGGGTGAAAGGAGATTCCCCTATGTGGAGGCTTTTTCCCTCCTTTGCTCACATCCTGAACTATGCTTCTCCAATAGATGCTCACCCTCAGCCTTCTACTCCAGACTCTCTGCTGTCACTCCCACATCAGCAACTTGATTTCTCCCCTACAATTAATAGATCAAAAACCCAAACCTCCGCTGGATCTCAGACCACTGCCCCCTTCCTGAGGTAGCAGCTACTGAGGTACCCCTCCACTCACTCACTCCTCTCTTTTCTTGTCAGTGGCCGCACCGGGTCCCAACAGGTCCTCTTACCAGCTAAACAAAATCTCAAACCAGCTGAGGAGAACCCACATACCAGTATCCAAGATGTAATGAAAATGGCCTTTAATGTTGCTTTGTCATCACTGAAAACGGTTACTAAAAATTTAAAGTCCCTCACAGGCTTTTTGGTATACTCACTCCCGTTTCCCCCTCTGTTCTACATGTTCTACTGCTCATGTTTTTGTTGCTAGGAAAATCCCAAAACCCTTGCCCATTATTCTTTTACATCTCTCCTTCCTCATTCTCAGATCCAAGGAGCTGCTCTCAGCCCTGCTTCCCTGTCTTCCTCCTCTGTACCAGGCCCATGGAAAAGTCGAGCAGTATTAACGGCAGGCCTATTTGATCACTCTTGGTTCACAGGAATGGTGTCCAGGCCACACTGACTTTAGGCGAATGAGGGGGAAGGGAGCTTATTTTGGACACCAACTTGGGCTGCACCCTTCATGGTAACCTCCAGTCAGAGGTTATGATATGGAAGAAGATTTGGGCCATGTGGCAGTATTTTGGTTTTAATTTTGGTCATTTGTGTGGTGGTTGGAAGAGATGACTGGGTCCACCTGGGCTTGTTCTCTGGTGTGATTCCCCTTAGAGACTGAGTTCTGGAACTGACCTCAGAGAAGTATTGCCATGAATTGTGTTGGGATTTTAAGAGGCCACACATGAGAGTCGCCTTGGAAACTGAGATCTACGCCCAGGGTGGATTTGCACAAAGCACTGGGAATCTCAGCCAGTATATCATATGATTTTATTTTTAAGGACTTGGCAGCCATAGGTGAGAGTCAATACACACATGGAGCTCACATTGTAGACCTCAATGGGCCTGGATTCATGTGACCATTTGGGCACTCTTTGGGAAGCCTTGCCTGTGATAGTTCTGCAGAATTTTCATTGAAACAAGCTTCCTCACCATTTAATGGTTCCTGAATTAATTGAAACCCACAGAGCCTCCAACTGTATTATTGAAAAATGGCTAGATAAATACCAGGGAATTTTTGAATTTCCCATGACCAGGTGGCACTGGAGAACCTGTGGATCTCCTGTTGCTAATCAAGAGTATACCAGACAGTGCCTTGACTGACTGGGTTTCATGAAAATGGTGTAGAACAGAGATTCCAGTAACTTGGAACCTGCTGAGTAGTGGGCCTAGAGCAGTGGTGTGCAGGTGTGTAATAAAACATCTGTGGCGGGGCCATGTGGATCTTCCATTGGCTTCTGAATGGCTTGTGACTGACATGGTGCAGCCAGGAGTCCCTTATATGTAAAGACATCTTGTTATATGGAGAAGTTTCAGGGCAATGTCCAGAATCAGGTGGCTATGGTCAAGGGGGCAATGTCTGTGGGATAGAAGCCTGTTGGTGCATTCTCCTGCAGACCCTGACCCACCACACGTGACAGAACTCCCTCCAGCACCGTGTCCCAGTTGAACTCCTTGTATTTTGTTAAACAAATAACAAACTCCCTATGCAGAAGCAAGAAAGACAATGAAAATTGGAGGATGACCAAAGGGCTTCACAGTCCACACGGGGAGACACTTTTCCCCAATGGCCATAGTTTAACTACAAAAATAGAACTCATCACTGATGCACCATGTTCATTGGAAAATAAGAAAACATGTCCTCCAGGTCACATAGATGCAGATCCAGCTCTGATGGTCTCACTACAAAGGAAGGTAAAGCTCCTGACAACAACATATATTTCAAGGACCCATCCTCAGAGGCAGTTACTCAAGAAGTCTTTAGGCCAGCAGAGCTCCATGTTTGTGGAGAGTTTACCCTGTCCCTTACTTTTTGAAACTCATCTACCACCTCCAAGTTTGTGAATTCCTGAGCATTTTCCATTCCAGATATGTATTCACAGATTTTCTAACACTTCCCCTCTCATTGTGTCTTACTTGGGCCCAAGGTAATGTTAAGGCTTTGTTCTGGATGAAAGTGAGAAGATGTTTGTGTAGCACATATTTGCATACTCATAGATTCATTTTCCTATTTTCCATTGAAATACAGAATCCCTGACATGAACATATACCCTACTAGACTCTGACTAATAATCCTAAAATGATGTAGAAAAATAACCCAAGCAGAATAGAAATACAAGCAGTTCAGAGGATGCATGCTGTATAGTTGGACTTGCCTTTTGCATGATAAACGGTAGGTGTTAAATATGTAGACAATTTTTAATTGAAATAGTTCTCCATGTGTTTTTAAAGTAAACAAATATGTGAATTCCTGTCTCCCTTGCTTTGTAGCCAATTCAACACATGTATTTTTATATGCACATTTAGATTCCTACATGGTATCACATGCACAATTTGTGAGGTGGCTGATGGAAGATACAACTTATGAGAAGAGATCACTCCTCCTAAACACAGTTGGAACTGAAAATACAACCTATGGGTGAGCTTCCTAGAATTACAATATTATACATAAATCCATGTTCAGTAAAATGAATATTTTTGCATCTGTGGATGATATATATTTCATAATGAATTTCGATTTGCATATATTTCTACCTTTTAATATCTTTGGGGTTTTTTTGTATATATGTGTGTGTGTGTGTATATATATATATATATTTTTTTTTTCCAGATTTTTCAAAATATGAAATATATATGTCTTATTTTACACTCCCTAAATTCACTCATATTCATGTATGTGGATTTATAATCAACTTTTCACAAGAGTATTCTCAGAATTATTCATCCACCTGAAATACATATTTATTTTCTAGTACTGAAAACTAACTTCAGTGAATGGTGGATCCAAATCCTAATTATTCTACAGTAACTGACCCTGTTTAACATCAATCCAAGTAGATTACTATGGGACATGATGTATGTTTTGACGTTCATTTTCATTCAAACCTGGTACATTACTATTTCTTCAGGTTATGCATATCATCGGATATGTATTTCATTCACAAGTTAGCAAAATTATTTGCATTTGTTTCACTTTCAATCACTTCCTATTCAGAACACATGAATTCCTCTATGTGTTTGTTGACTGGTATTTTTATGAGACTTCTTTCCAAACACAATATTTTCCAAATCCATAATCAGTTTTGAAGCAAAACTCACACACCCTTCATGAGAAAACATAACTCTAATATTACCATTAGATGTATAACTCGTTGGAATGAATGATTGTATATCAATATAAGATTTCTTATATATTTTAAGATATCAATTCAATCCATTATTTAAAGTGGAACTAGTTATATTATTTATTCACTGTATGGTGTATTCATACATTATCTCTATATTCATAGACAATGTGTATACCTCTCTGTACCCCCAATACTAATTTATTCATCTTCAAAATATGGCCCTCAGAAAAAGTGGAAGAAATACTCATGTCACCTGATCTACATATACATTTTATCAGAGTAATATTCTGGACACAAAATACAAAGGTCACACTTATGATTGTACCAAAGCCTAAATGGAAAGTGAGAAAGGATAACTACAATCATCCATGTGATGTTGCCTAATGCTCTCAAATGTCAGTCCTATTGGTGAGTACATATTTGTTTCTTCCAAGATTGTGTATTCAAACTCAACCCTGTTGAAAATGTCTAATCCTCTCACTGACTTTATACTTAGCCTGATTTCATAATGTCTCTATTGATATCTGCTTTCCTACATATTTTCCCCTGTTCATCATTGTGACTGACTCTTAACTTGTGTTGACATTTACATTCACTGTCTAACCAAAACCGTATTGCTAAAGAACTTTTTTTCCAAATTCTATATTCACTCTTCTTCCTAATCCTTCCGACTATCAGTTTTTGAATGGATGTTCTCTTCTATATTCAATCATCCAAGTAAAGGTCGTGCGAGCATCGGAGGAAGAGACTACCAAGAGAATACATCATGCAACAGCTAAGGGTTTATTTGGGGTCCAACATGCTGGGGCTCAGAGCTCACTTAATTAGAGCAGAGAGCCCTGAGAAGAGCTTATGCAGAGTTTATATACTTTTCTTGGAGAGGGCAGAAAGGGAAGTTTATTTATGGTTCAGGGTTAGTGGGTGGTTTGCATTCAACTGGGTGAGGGAGTACATTCTGCAGTTTGGCCGTTGGGGACAGCACATTCTGGGACAAGATTAGGAAACATTTCTCAACATTTCAACAGTGTTTTGTTAAGTGTACAGAAAAACAGGAAGTGACAAGTATATATTTTATTGACCTTTCATTCCCCACTTCTTCTGGCAACTTTTAATCATAAAAATGATCATTGGGGGATGTCACATTCTATGTTTGCTAGTGGGGTATTACCATAAGTTTAACTTGTCCAATTTGAGCTTGGAGAAAATAAATTACATGGTTGAGGAAACAGGGTTTTATAGTTAGCAATAATATGAGGATTATTATTGGACGGGCCAGAGTTGATAAAAACGTAGTTAACCAGGGGGACTGTGTAAACCAAGACTCAAACCACCATTTTGGGGCCTCTCTCTCTCCTTGACTCTCTTCAAGGCATCTTTTTAATTTACTCATAGATTATTTTACAACTCCATTATGGTCGACATTAAAAAAACATTCTTCCCTCAATGCAGCACAAAGGCCCCCTTCTCTAGTGAAAAAGAGATCCAAACCTCTACTGTTCTGTAAAACAACTTCAGAGAGAAAGGTTAAAGATTCCTGCAAACCTGTGATGGAGGTTACTAATATCTTTAAGTTTTTATATATTCCTGCTCCTAATTGGGTCATTCGTTGTGTCCCATGGACCACTGCAGTGGTTCCTCTGCCCAACCCTGAAGCAACTCCTATTTGCAATGGAATGGCTAAGGTGAGGGATATATGTTTTCAGAGAACCGGATTGTATGCCCCCCTATTTGAACTTCAAATGAATCTGTGTCATGATAGAGCACTCTGGGAAACATCCGCACCATTACACATTTAATCACATCTCTTGACAATTTCATTAAAACACAAACAATGTTTAAGTATATAGAATTAAACTGTTGTAGGGACGGACAAGGCAAGGCACCAAAGATAGCACCAAAGACAGGGAAACAGTCTTATTTGGTTGCAACCAGATTCAGAGGGCATTGCTTCTGTTGTAATCAATTAATCCCATGAAACCTAAGTTTATGTAGTTTCAGAATTTTGTACCCAACATGAAAGGGAAGGGGCTCAGAAGTTCATAGTCTTCAGAAGTTCACAAAAGGCAGTTTTTGTTTCTGTTTTTTCCTTAGGTCTGGGCAAGTTAAATTTTCAAGAACACCTGGGAGGGGGAGAGCTTTTTCTTCCCTTTCTTTTTTCCCCCTGCCAGCTTTTTCCATGGAGCCCAGTTTGTAACTTCTTTATCTTAGAAATGTAGCAATGTCTGTGAAGCCCCAGCTCAAGGCCAGGAGCCTTGTTCACATATTTTGTGAAAAACTAGTGAGGGTGTGTCTATCTCAGGAGTGCTGATTTTTTAGCCAGTTGCCAAGTAGACCAGGTCAACACAAAAAGAGAAAGTTTATGTACACTGAAGTCTTTTATAGCGACTCTTTTCCTGAAAGTCCCATAGGCAGCCATGGTGAAGACTTCTGGAGAAGGTCAGACTGTGAGGTGGAGATTCTTTATGTGAATTGGAGTCATGAGAATACCCAAGCATAAATGGGCTAGCCTCTTCCGGGATTTGAAGAACCCATTTGACCCAAAGGGTCCCTATTCTCACTTGATGGAGGTCAGGAACCTTTCTGAAGAAGGCTAAGACTTCATCCACAATGACAGCAATTTTGGCCATTTTGGTTTTGGATGCACACTTTGGATCTTTCTTCAGATCCATCAAGTGCTGAGAATCTAAGCCACAGCCTCACACAGGGCCAAGAGGCTGATTCAGACACATCCCTTTCCAAAGCAATTAAGCGTAGAGACACAGGTGATGCCCACTCATTTCCATTTGAAAAGTGTTTCTTCATGGTTCACAAAGGGTGTGCCTGAGGCAAGAGACTTTCCTGACATTCAGGTCAACATATCAGTAGGTAAGCAAAAGGCCCAAAGCAGGGTTTCTCCCTGAGACTTGTGTGGTCACACTGATATCTGAGTTTTCTGACATGCTGGCCATTCCCTTCAGCTATCCAGTACATGGCCATGCCACAGAGCTTGGAGGTGGTACACATCTTGGACACAATACCATGAGCCTATTTTGGAGAGTGGCTAGAATTTATGAAGAAAACCAGAACATAGAAAGATAGCAGGTGTTGCCCAAAGATAAGGCAAGCTGCAGTCCATTGATAAATTATGCAGGATGAATGCTGGGAAGTGTTCTACAAGACAGGACACATTCATTGAAGCATTTCCTTTTCTAATATCTACAACCACAGACACAGTGGGATATTCAGACATAGAAAGACTCGCCTTGCCAAAGGACTAACTAGAAACAGTTGACTCTAAACCAAACAAACCGCCTTTCCTATCCTCAGAACATGAGACAAAACCACAAAACCACATCCACACCCACAAAGGCACCTCCTTTCCCCAAGTAGGTCTGTGACTAGGCGCAGTGTCCTCAGACTGGTGGGCCATACTATGTTCCCCTGAAATGGACTGTCCTGTCTCAGTTCTGGTCTCCTTGGCCTACTGTGTGAAGTTGTCAGGAGCCAGTATTGAGCCACTAACTGCTTTCTCAGGAAATCCCCTCTTCTGAGCTATCCTGGCATTTGGCCATTCTCACATCGGTAGGTGCCAAGAAAGACTGACTCTGTTCTTGGTAAATCCAAACAAGTGAGAACACTGGTACTGGGACTGGGACTGTCTCTGTGTTCCTGGCTTCCTGGATTCCACGTTCAGAGATTTCTATCACCAAGGGAGTGAGGTGAAGTCACTTCCTTCAGAAACTGAATGAGGACACACTGCCTTGGCAACCCATTTGTCCTAACAGTTGCTTCCAGAGTCCCATCGAGGCTGCCCATATTTCCTGTGACACTTTCACAAGTTAGAATGATATATTAACCATAGGCACCCAAATAGAGCTCTCCACACAGGCCTGATTTGGCCCATCTTCTTTACATTAAGAAGAGAGAGGCAGATTCAGACACAACTCTTCATCCTGACCAAGTTGTTTTCCATGGAAGAAGACTTTTGCTCACTCAGGTCCTTCATCGCTGACTATATCTTGTGCAGAGATCATTTCTGCATGGACTTTTGAGGTTCTCAGCAAGTCAAAGATCCCATACATTCCTGTATTGTAAGACCAACCCTGTTCATGCTCTTCTGTAAAGTTAGGTTGAGGGAACAGTGTATGGTTTGGATTAATAACATTTTCAATTTGTGTTAGGAATCATTCTACTGGATGAAAAATGGTATTGGGAAGTGCGATATGTATAAGACTATAGAGGTGAAATATATGTATGAAAACATAAATCCAAGTATTATTTGATGCCCAGAGGGCATTGGGCCCTTGATTGGGATACTTAGCTTTGAATTATGTTCTGCACAGATGTCTCAGATAAATCCATATACAATGGCATAGGACCATGTACCATGGTCCTATATACAAATAGGTCCATATATACACTCATCATAAACTCTGGCTGGAGTTTTCGATGAGGGGCACAGCCCTAGACAGTGTACAAAATAAGCTACCTTGCCCCTCATTTGCCTGATGTCAGGGTGGAATGGGCACCCTTCCTGTGAACCAGGAGTGATCAAATAGGCCTACCGTTAATAATACTCTGCTTCTTCAATTTGAGGCGTTCGGATTGTGGTGTTTAGATTCTTTATGTGAATTGGAGTGATGATAAAAGCCAAGCACCTATGGGCTAGCCTCTGCAGGGCTTTGAAAAACTCATTTGACCCAATGTATCCCTATTCTCTCTTGATGGAGGTCAGGAACCTTACTGAAGAAGGCTAGAGACTTCATCCACAATGACAGCAATTTTGGCCATTTTGGTTTTGGATGCCCACATGGGATCTTTCTTTAGATCCATCAGGTGCTGAGAATCTAACCCACTGCCTCACACAGGACCAAGAGGCTGATTCAGACACATCCCTTTCCAAAGCAATTAAGCAAAGAGCCACAGGTGATGCCCATTTATTTCCATGTGAAAACTGTTTTCTTTAGGCTTCAAAAAAGTTTGGCCTGAAGAAAAGACCTTCCTGACATTCAGGGAAACGGAACTATATGTAAGCAAAAGGCCCAAAGCAGGGTTTCTCAACTGAGTCATTTCTTGTCACACTGATATCTGAGTTTTCTGACATGCTGGCCATTCCCTTCAGCTATCCAGAACATGGCCATGTCACTGAGCTTGGAGGTGGTACAAAACCATGAGCCTATTCTGGAGATTGGCCAGAATTCAGGAAGAAAACAGGAACTTAGGAACATATTAGGTGTTGCTCATCCCTAAGGCAAGCCACAGTCCATTCATAAATTGGGCAGGATGAATGCTGGGAAGCATTCTTCTAAACAGGGCACATCCATTGATGCATTCTCTTTTCTACTGTCTACATCAATGGACACAATGGGATACACAGACATGGAAAAACTCACCTTTTCAAATGACTTACTAGATCAGCCCACTCCAAAACAAACAAACCTCCTTTTCTAATTATTCTCAGAACATGAGAAAAAACTACAAACTCACACCCACACCCACAAAGGCATCTCCTTCCCCAAAGTAGGTCTGTGACTGTCCGGAATGTCCTCTGACTGGTGAGCCATACAATGTTACCCCAAAATGGCCTGTCCTGTCTCAGATCTGATCTCATTGGCCAACTCTGTCAGGATCCAGCAGTGAGCCACATCCTGCTTTCTCAGGAAAGGCCCCTTTTCAGAGCTTTCCTGGCTTTTAGCCATCCTCACATCAGTAGGTACCAAGAAAGACTGACTCTGTTGTTGGTAAATCCAAATAAGTGAGCCCACCTGGACTGGGACTGGGACTTGCTCTGTTTGCTTGGCTTCCAGGATCCCATGTTCAGAGAGTTCCATCACCAAGGAAGTTAGGTAGGTTACTTCCATCAGGAACTGTATTAGGTCACTGCCTTGGCAACCACTTTGCCCTAACAGTTGCTTCCAAGGTTCGCATGAAATGGAGGCTGCCCCTACTTCCTGTGACACTTTCACAAGATAGAATGGTATATCAACCATTGTCCCCCAGGAACAGCTCTCTACACAGACCTGGTTTAGTCCATCTTCTCTACAATAAAAAGATAGATGTTGATTCAGACATATCCCTTCATCCTGACCAGGTTGTTTGCCTTGAAAGATGACTTTTTCTCTCTCGGGTCCTTCCCAGCAGCCTACATCTTCTACAGGGATAAATTCTGCATGGAACTTTGAGGTTCTCAGTAGATGGAATATGCCCTCCATTCCTGTATTATAAGACCAACTCTGTACCTCCTCTTCTGTAAAGTTAGATTGAGGAAAGAGTGTATGGTTAGGGTTAATAACATGTACAATTTGGGTTAGGAATCATTCTTCGGGATGAATAATGTTATTCTGACCTGTGATATTTATTAGAATATATAGGTGAAATATAAGTAGGTAAACAGAAATCTAGGTAAGCTTTGGAGACCAGAAGGGCATGGGGCCCTTGATTGGGATACTTAGCTTTGAATTATGTTCTGCAAAAATGTCTCCAATAAATCGATATACAATGGCATAGGTCCTTGTACCTTGGATGATTGAATGTAGAAGAGAACATCCAGTAAAAAAGAGATAGTCAATATGATTAGGAAGATACTCAATAGGTTTAGAAAGAAGAATGAGGATAGGATTTGTACCAAAAGTTCTTTAGCAATAGGGTTTCAGGTAGAGAGTGAATGTAAATGTTAGCACATGTGAAGAATCTGTCACAATGCTGAACTGGGCAAAATTTGTAGGAAAGCAGATATCAATAGAGATTTTAGGATATCAGGCCAATTATAAAGTGAGTGATAGGATTAGACATTTTCAACAGCCTTGAGGTTGAATATATAATCTTAGGAAGAAAGAAATATGTAGTCACCAATAGGATTGACATTTGAGAGCAATAGATGTTTTTCATAATCCATGCTCACTTTCCATTTAGGCTTTGGTAAAAACATAAGTTTGATCTTTGTAGTTTTGTCCAGAATATTACTGTGATAAAATGTATATGTAGATCAGGTGACATGAGTATTTCTTCCACCACTTCTGGGTGCAATATTTTGAAGACATATAAATTAGTATTGGGGATACAAAGAGGTGTACGTTTGTCTATCAATATAGAGATAATGCATGAATAGACCATACTGTGAATAAATAATATAAGTACTTCCAACTTTAAATAAAGGATTGAATTGATATCTGAAAATATACAGGAAATCTTATATTGATATACAATCATTCATTCCAACCCGTTATACATCTAATGGTAATATTAGGGTAATGGTTTATCATGAAGAGTGTGTGAGTTTTGCTTCAAAATGATTAGAGAAATCGAAAATAATGTCTTTGGAAAGAAGTCTCATGAAAAGTCCAGCCAGGAAACCTGGAGGAATACATGTGTTCCGAAGCAGGAAGTGATTGATAGAGAGACAAATGCCTATAAATTTGTGAACTTGTGGATAAATATATATCCTATTATGTGCATAAACTGAAGAAATAGTAATGTACCAGTGTTGAATAAAAATTAATGTCAAAATAAACATTTTGTATCATAGGAATCTACTTACATTGATGTTAAACTGGGTAAGTTACTGTAGAAATATTAGGATTTGTATGCACCATTCACCGAAGTTAGTTTTCAGTACTTGGAAAAAAATATGTATTTCAGGTGGATGCATATTTCTGATAATAATCATGTAAAAGTTGATTGTAAATCCAAATACATGAACATGAATGAATTTAGGGAGTGTATAATAAGACACATATATTTCATATTTTGAAATATCTGGAGATTATATATATATATATATTTATATATATATACAAAACACCCACACAGACATTAAAAAGTAGCAATATATATGCCAATTGAAATTCATCATTAAATATATATCATCCACAGACCCAAACTATTTATTTTACTAAACATAGATTTATTTATAATTTTGTTAAACTAGGAACCTCACCCATAGATTGAATTTTCAGTTCCAACTGTGTTTAGGAGGAGTGATCTCTTCTCACAATTTGTATCTGGCAAGTCAGCTACCTCACAAGAATGTACGTGTGATAATAGGTAGGATTCTGTATGTGCATGCAAAAATACATGTGCTGAATAGGCTACAGAGAAAGCAAGACAGGAATTCACATATTTGTTAACTTTAAAAACACATGGTGAACTATTTCAATTAAAAATTGACTAGATTTATAACACCAACCCTTTATCATGCAAAATGAAAGTCCAACTATACACCATGCCTCCTCTGAACTGCTTGTATTTCTATTCTGTTTGGGTTATGTTTCTCCATCATATTAGGATTAGTAGTCAGAGTCTAGTAGGGTATGGGTTAGTGTCAGGGTTTCAGTATTTTTAATGGAAAATTAGATAAGGAATCCAATGTGTATGCAAATATGTGCTATACAAAAATCTTCCCACTCTCATCCAGAACGATGACTTGACATTGCCTTCCCCCCAAGTAAGACACAATTAGAGGAGAAGAGTTAGAAAATCTGTGAATACATATCTGGAAAATCCTCAGGAGTTTACAAACTTGGAGGTGGAAGAGGAGTTTCCAAAAGTAAGGGACAGGGTTGATAGACCCAACCTGATCTTTTATTAAAATTGGGAGCCATCTTGCCACAAAGCGATGAAAAGCTAATTTTCGGTTTACTATAAATTACTGCAATTTCTGAACCCATTTGGAATGTCTGCCCGTGCCTTTAACTCACCCATGCCTATCTGTCTGACCTGATAGCAGCCCTCTCTGAAAGTTTAGTGACACATTATAATTTTTGGCCTTCCCTGGCCAGACAACGACCCTCTCTGAGGTCTAATGATCATCATTATTTCTGATGTTGGGGCCAGCAAAAAAAAAAAAAGAAAAGTAAACTACATTTAGTGTGATGCTTGTCAAAGTTCTGTTATCTGTAATCCCCCTTTTGTGTAACTTTCTGGGCTATATAGCTGGGCTGTAGGAAAGGTGGGGTTGCTGTCTTGTTCCCGCCGTTTTGTGAGGGAGAGGCAGGCCGCCGGCCGGTTGAAATAATAAATTTGCCTTAATTTGATTTTAATTGGAGTCAGTGGTCTTTACTTTCATCCTGGTCTAACATTTTGCAGTTCCGCAGCAAGATGACCCTGCCAGTACAGATCACAAGACCAGACTGTTGGAAATTCTGAAGCTGGCCTTCCCTCCAGGGCCCCCGGCTACAGAGCCACTCTAGGGGATGCGCAACTTGAGATGTTTCAACGACTTGGAGTGAGACTTTGGTCCAGGGAGCACTGCAATGAACCACTGGACTATAACTATTAGCAAGCACCTGGTGGAGGAGGCCTCCACAGGTAAGTGGCACCTTTATAACATCTGATATCTGGTTAAGGGAGATCTCTTCTGATGACAGAGAGGAGGCCTGGGGAGGCTCACATATACTCCTGTCCGGGACTGTAACGAGAATCATGCTGTCCTTTGTTCTGTTATGTAGGGAATTCTTCTGGATGGGTAGAGAGGTGTGGATGGGCGTGCACGCGGTCCTACCCAGGAGCTTTAGCAAGACATTGCAATGCTCCTCTGCTTTTTTTTTTTTTTTTTTTTGGTGCCTGGTTTCTGTTTTTTTTTTTTTGTTGTTGTTGTTGTTTTGTTCTGTGTTCTATATGTTTTTTGTTTGTTTGTTTTTTTGCGTTTTGTTGTGTGATTTCTGTGGTAAAAACTTAAAGATATTGGACGTGAAAATGGGTAATAAAGCAAGTAAGCGTGACACCTTTTTGGACTGTGTTTTAAGGAACTGCGATGAACTTTACCTCCCTTTGTTAAGCAGGATAAGAGAAGCCCCTAGCTGGCTGCCTGGAGCACACCCACTGCACAAGGCAATGCCTGCTGCAGAGCTAAAAACTGAGTATCTCACAGGTTAAGAAGTGAAACTCCTTTAAAACCACTTGTACCTCCAGATCAAAAGAGTCACAACCTTTGGGCAGAGTCCCCTGTGTTTCTCCTTTGTTAGCAAAGCAATAAACCTCCGTTTTTCTTCTTCTCAAAAACCCTGTCCTCATTATTAAATTGGCATTAATTGGCTTCAAGGTCAGGAACTGAACTTTAAGTTTCAAATTTTGATAAACCACACCACCCCCGACCCGGAACTTTTTGAGAGCTGACTACTGATATGTTAGGAGATGGAGCATGGTTGGGGTGGAACCGAACCAGAGGAGCTAATCCTGTAAGTTAAAGGAGGGACCGAGGGACTTCCAGCAGCTGCTGAAGCCCTGTTACTTCAGGGAATTCCCTCCTTCCTTCCCTGCACTCTAAGCATTATGTAACGTCTGTCTTCTTAAAAAAGAGAAAAAGAAAAAGGGGATACTAAATTCAGTAAAGTCACCATGGAGACCCTTGATTTTACATTTCAGGTTGCCCCTCTGTAAAAACATGTGGTCCCCTTGTGGGGACTTCTATGGTGCCAGTGGTGTAGGAGATTTTTCTCTTATCTGCTCTGTTTTAAAGGCTTCTGTCTGTCGGCCATAGTCTGGAGCTCCCTTCTGTCTGTCTTGTGTCTTTGTTTCTGGCCCTTTAAGACATGTGCAATAATGTGTTGATATTTTAAATTGTTTCTTGGGAATGATCTTAGCTGAATGTGTGTCTAAATGATGATGTTTTATTGTAACAATCTGGTATCTGAATGGGTTTTTGAAGCATTGCACAATCTTGCAGGTAAAAGTCGGGTTTAGGTAATTGTTTAGTTTATGATTTCAGATAATTTATGCCAGAGAACTTAAATACTTAGGATGGAAAACTAAAGAACTCTACTTCCAAGTTGGCAAGTAACTTTCCAATCATTCAGTCTTTTATTTCACCTATTTTGAATTGGGTAGCCTGGGAAAATGTCACTGTGCGTACCAGTGCATTAATTTGGACAAAGATAGTAAATCATTTTATGGTATCTGTTGACAAAACAAGATGTAAAGATATAAAATTTTGTGAATTGTATCTTAAACTTGTTTCATAATTTTCAACATCCTAACCTGAAAATTATGGTTAAAATGCCTTAGGCCTGTTGTGTCTGCTCTGAATAGCAGTTTTTTCCTGCTCCTTCCTGACCTCAGCCAGGACTTATTTTGAAATGCAAATAAAAGAATCCTGCAAGCTCAGTAGGAGACTGATCTGAGGCCTAAGCAGAAAAAAAAGGCAAATTGTATGGTTTTTACTAATTACTGTCCAGTCGTTTTTTCTAGGACTCTTATTTTTTTCCTTAGATACTTTATTTAGTTTTTTTAGCTCATGATTTTGATCCTACAGACCTAAGTTAATGTTTTTCTGATCAGTTCTATCTTTGACCAACTGTGGAGTTTTTGAAACATTGCAATGCAGATTTCATCTGCGAAAAGCTATAAGGCCTTTACTATTTTTATGTGTGCACACTTCTGTTATGTGTTGTATGTCTATATATACATATATCCATATATCAAACATATGATACAAAAAATTAATATATAAAGAACGCTCATAAAAAATGCTCATAAAAACAAATTTTAAAAAGTGGATCCAAGGATCCTTAATTCACGTTATTTAAATGGTTCAGTTTAAATTGGATAAACAGATAAAAATAAATGTCTTTAAATTTAAGCTTACAAGTTTTTCTAGGTGTTCAGATATCTAATAAAACATTAATGTCTACAAAATATCTAATATGACTTGCTTGTAGGACTTTTCCTTCAACAAAAAAATGGTTTACAATCTTCAATACATTTGTCTAATATTTTGATAAATAAGTAAATTAAATTTCATATGAGATTACTCATTCATGAGTACTTTTGTTAGATATCTGATTGATTAACTAAGGTCTGTACAAGTTTGTACTAAATTCTGTATAAGATTGTAAAAATCAGTCATGTGTTAAAGAGACAAAAATTTCTTAAAACATAAGTTTACCCATAACATTGTGTTTATTAAGTTTTATTTTTTCTAGAGCTAGCAACCATAAAAATTAAACAACTGATTAAATAAGAACTGTTATTTTAGAGAACTGTACTGTCATTACTTTAAAAGCTAAACTTGGTTAATGTGGAAACATCAATGTAATTATGATGCTATTAATGTGCTCATATCTTACATGTACAAGTCTGTAAGGTAGAAACTTAAAAGAGCATTATATCATGCTGGCGTTCTTAAGTTGTATGGTAAAAATATATATTGGGAATTTATTTATCTGTTATCATAAAGATAAGTAAAGTTTTATGTTACTTTTTACATTTGGGAACAATTTAAATGTATTTTTAAGTTAATGAGAGCCTAAACTATGTAAAGGTTAAAAACTTTCAGCCTTTCTTTAATTCATGTTTTAAATGTGATATCATACGGTGTTAGCTAATGTTCATGTGACCTAAAAAAATTTATGTAAACTTTGTAAAATGATATTTAAAAAAAAGATCAGCTTTAGAACTAAAACCCTTAAGATTTATAAAGAGACCTGCCTTACCTGAGATAAGGCTCTGTGTCCCATCTCACTACATGTGAGAATGACTATGAAAACAGTAGGTTAGATTATGTTTCATTTAAAGTTTTGTTCAAAAGTTGTTTTTTTTTTTCTGTCAAGATTACTAGGATCTGTAACAGGGGATATAATTTATAACTAAGCAAAAAATTCAGGGTAGCTATTATGCAAACTAAGTATATTTACTCTTGTTAAAAAATTTTATTTTATAATTTCCTTATAAGTGATCTAAAGATTCTCTGTTAGTGTTTTACAGAATTGTTGCTTTAAGAACACAACATGGGTTAATTTAAGATAATAAGTCATCACCTACAAGACAAACAGAATAACACAGATCCCAATTAATAAAAAGATAAATAATTATAAAGTTATAGACATTAAAGCCCAGTACTCTTAACATAAGGCAGTTAAAATTTATTTGCTGGATATTTAAGGTTAGGATTGAAAAATTAAAGGTAAATGAAAAGGGACAAGAAAACTAATATTTGGCTCTTGCCTTCTGAGTCAGTCTGAATCCAGGGAACAGGGGACTTCTCTAAAGAGCTTTTCAACTCTGGGCCATATAACCTCCCCATCAGGGGGATTAATGAGACCACTGGAGAACAGAAAGCCAATCAGTGCATTTGCTAAGAAGAGGAGAGTCATCAGAGAAGGGAGACATCCCTGATGCTGCCAAGGGAAGCCACATGGTCAAGGAAGACCTGGACCCACCTAGCCCAAAAGGCACTAGCAGAACTGAGAAGCTGCTCTCAAGTCTCCCCAGGAATGGCAACCATAAAAGCTCAGCTGACTGTTACCAATAGATAGAAACAAAAGTCAGTTTGACTGCTTCATCTTAAACACTTAGCAAAGACAGTTGAAAGCAGAATACAGCCATTCCTGGACATTTTAAATAATAATAATAATAATAATAATAATAATAATAATAATAATAATAATAATATTTTAATGTATACACTTTATATTAGCCTCCCAAAATAAGTAAGACTGGAGGTTACAAAGAAGGATTCTCAGACAGGAATGCCTGATAACTATAAAAAGACACTATCAACAGGAGCTGCCAGAGGCAGAAGTTTTTAGTTTAAGGCCTCAGATATTTCTAACCTACACGGTTAGGCTTGGTGTTGGCTAGTATGATTATCCAGCACTGAGTAACAGAATTAAAGGTTTTTCAATTAGACACAGAGGTCATTCTAGTAAACTGATTTTGCAAGATCAGATGACATTAAATTATTAAACTGTATCTTATGGGGAGGGACAACTGTAACACTAAATGTAAAGTATTAAGTTGACAGTCCTGATAACTGGGGATATTAAAGACTGGTGAGGGAACTTCTGTACAGTGACATGTTCTAGCTGCTGCAACATTTATTCAGTACTCATGTTTTTTGTTTCTCTCATAGAAGAACCCATCCCCATATGACTTTACAACCTGTTCTTCCCCAATGAGACTTCAAACTGAACTGACCTCTAAAAGGCAACTCATGTCCCTCATGCTGTTCCCCCTCACGTCACCCTCTCTCAGCTCAGAAGAAGCCAAAATGAGTAATGCCACTCTTCTTACAACAGTGGAGCCAAAAGTAAATAGACTATCAACATACGTAATTAATTAAGTCAGGTAAAATCACGGAGACCGGTTTTGGGTGATTTGAAAAAATAGGGAGACTGTTGCATCAGAGAATAAAATTCCCTCAGTGCTCTTCACCTACCGTATGAAAGATATGAAAGGGACACATTAGAAAAGGGGGGAATGATAGACCCAACCTGATCTTTTATTAAAGTTTGGAGCCATCTTGCCACAAAGCCAAGAAAGGATAATTTTTCTTAACTATTAATTACAGCAAATTTCGAACCTGTTTGGAATGCCTGCCCGTGCCTTGAACTCACCCATGGCTGGCTCTCTGACCAGATAACAGCCCTCTCTGAAACTTTGTTGACACCTCATAAATATTGGCCTTCCCTGGTCAGATGACACTCTCTGAGGCTCTAATGGTCCCCATAAATTCTGATGTTTGTGTCAGCAAAAAAAAAAAAGTAAACTACCATTAGTGTGATGCTTGTCAGAGTTCTGTTATCCGTAACCCCCCTTTTGTGTAACTTTCTGGGCTATAAAGCTGGGCTGTAAGAAAGGTCGGGTTTCTCTCTTGTTTCCGCCATTTTGGGAAGGAGAGGCACCAGGGTGGTGGAAATAATAAGCTTGTTTTAATTTGATTTTAATTGGAGTCAGTGGTGATTTCTTGCATCCTGGTCTAAAAGGTAAACACTCCACAAACATGGAGCTCTGCTGGCCTAAAGACTTTTTGAGAAACTGCCTCTGAGGATGGGCACTTGACATATATGTTGTTGTCAGGAGCTTTTGCTTCCATTCTAATGAAACCATCAAAGCTGGGTCTGCATCTATGTGACCTAGAGGACATTTTTTCTTATTTTCCAAAGAACATGAGGCAGAAGTGCTGACTTCTCTCTTTGTAAGTAAACTGTGGCCACTGAAAGCTAATTGTCTCCGCATGTGGATTGTGAAGCCATTAGGTCATCCTGCACTTTTCATGGACTTTCTTGCTGCTGCACTGGGAGTTTGGTATTTGCTTCACGAAATGCAAGGAATTCAACTGGGACACAGTGCTGGAGGGAGTCCTCTCACGTGTGGTGGGTAAGGGTCTGCAGGACAATGCACCAACTAAGCTTCTATCCCACATAGATTGCCCCGTTGACCATAGCAACTTGATACTGAACATTGCCCTGAAACATCTTCATATAACAAGATGCCATTTATGGAGAGGTTTCAGACATATAAGTGATTCCTGTCTCCACCATGTCAGCCACCAGCCATTTGGAAGTCAATGGCAGATCCACATGGCCCGACCACAGATATTTTACCACACACCTGCACACCACAGCTCTGGGCCCACTTCTCAGCAGGCTCCAACATACTGGCATCTCTGTTCTACACCATTTTCATGAAACGCAGTCAATCAAGGCACTCTCTGGTATACTCATGATCAACAACAGGACATCCAAAGATTCTCCAGTGCCACCTGGTCATGGGAATTTTAAAAATTTCATGGTATTTATCTAGCCATTTTTCAAGGATGAAGTTGGAGAAACTGTGGGTTTCAATTCATTCAGGAACCATTAAATTTTGAGGTAGCACATTTCAAGAAATGCTCTGGAGAACTCGCAGAGGCAAAGCTTCCCAAAGAGTGGCCAAAATGACACATGAAGCCAGGCCCATGAGGTCTACAATGTTAGGTCCATGTGTGATTTGACTCTCAACTATGGCTGCCAAGTCTATAAGAATAAAATCATGTGATATCCTGGCTGAAATTCCCAATGCTCTTACGAAAGCCACCATTGGCTTAGATCTCAGTTTCCAAGGGCGACTCTCATGCATGGCCTCCTAAAATCCCAACAAAATTCATGGCAATACTTCTCTGAAGTGAGTTACATAACTCAGTCTCTAAGGGGAATGACACTAGAGTTCATGTTCAGGTGGACCCAGGCATCTCTTCTAACTACCACACAAATGACTACTGGGAGCCATCAGCCAAGTAGGTATGACAATTTCCTTGCCAGCGTACCCCCATGTTTCCTTAGTGGAAGGACTCATGGAAATAGGACATTTTGCAGGACATTGCATGTAAGGTGACCTTGCTGAAGGACCAGGGCGGATCCATGTTTAGGGTGTTCCTGGTTTGGCATAATAGGAGATTAGGGTGTTCCCCCTTTAGAATAGGGCGGTTTAGCATAATAGGAGATTAGGGTGTTCCCCTTTAGAATAGGGTGTATCCTGCTGCTGAGTTCCTCTTGATTCTTAGGATCAGACAGTATATTTGGGAGACAGAATCCCAGGAGTAGTGGATTTGGGCAGAGAGTGGATTTGGGCAGGAATGTGGATTTCCCCAGAACGTGTTTGTAGACGGCCGGTGTGAGTTCGGGAATAAAGAATTGCTGTTTGAATCTACAAGCTGTGTGGAGACTCGTGATTTGTGCCCAGCCAGAGACTGCGGCATTTGATGGCTCGTACGCGGAATGCCTGAAGCTTGGGGGTAAGTGAAATTGCTCGCCCCTGAGGGAAGGCGAGAGAATGGGTGACCATTTCAAAAAACAATGTGTTCTTCTTTTGATTTATTTTGTTTTTCTTTCAAGCTGCCTATCTCTAGAAATTTCTCAGGCATACTGGTTGACTAAAGGTTTGATGTTTGTCGGCCCTGAGGAAGAGAAAATTGATACAACGATTTTTTATTCCGTTTTTGTTTCATTCAGATTCGGTTTTGTTTTGTGTTATCTTATTGGGTTGCGTTATCTTTATAGTAGATTAAAACAAACTGAAAATATGTTAAGCAAATTGTTAGAGGTTCAGAACATGGAGAAAGACATTTTAGATCAAGCAAAAGAGAAGGTCTCTCGAGCTAGTCAGACAGAGGAAGAAAATTTAAAGGATAAGGGGTTGTTAGGAAAAAGGCCACAACAGGAGGCTGTTACTAACTCCGTTTTATCACAAGAGGGTTTAATTCAACCAACAGGCCCACCGATAGAGACAGCTGAGTTTCCCTCAAACCCCGTAGTTGATAATTGGGATTCTGAGACAGGACCTCAAAGATTAGCATGCCCTGTACTTGAGCAGGCAGGAGGGCAGTGAATTCACCATGCTTTAGATTTTAAAACAGTGAAGCAGTTAAAGGAGGCTGTAACAACCTATGGTCCCCAAGCTCCCTTCACGGTAAGCATGGTCGAGTCCATTACTAACTTGGACATGACGCCAGCAGATTGGTCTAGCATGTGTAAATCTGTGCTAAATGGAGGACAATATTTGTTATGGAAGGTTGCCAATGAGGAATTATGCGCAGAGACAGCTAGGCGAAATGCAGCAGCCGGTTACCCTCAAAGAAATCTAGAAATGTTGCTAGGGAAAGGACCTTATGAGGGACAGCGGCAACAAATTGAATATGATCCTGCTATATATGCACAAATTGCTGCAGATGCAGTTAGGGCATGGAAGACTTTACAAGGACATGGAGATTTACAAGGCCAGCTATCTAAGGTAATACAGAGTGGTAATGAACCTTACGCTGACTTTGTAGACAGGCTAATTCAAATGGCTGCCAAAATTTTGGGGGATACAGAACAAGCAATGCCATTAATAAAACAACTGGCTTATGACCAAGCAAATCGTTGCTGCAGAGAGGTTATTAGACCATGGAGACATGAAGATTTAAACACATATAATAAATTATGTAGAGATATTAATGAACAAGAGCAAGTCTTGGCAGCTGCAGTACAACAGGCTTTTGATGCCAGGCCAAAAACATGCTATGATTGTGAAAAAACAGTACATTTTAAAAGGAGTTGCCTCATAGGAGGAGGATTTAACAAAACTAGTTATCAAAGAAATAGAATACCGGGTATTTGCCCACGATGCCGTAGAGGGAGACATTGGGCTAATGAATGCTGTTCTCAAACTACCATAGAGGGTACTCCCTTAACAAAAAACGGACAAGGACCAGGTATTTACCCATGATATCGTGGAGAAAGGCATCAGACTCCATTGCCAAAAAACGGACCAAGGGGCCCAATGCTCCGGGGCCCACAACCACAAATATACGGGGCAGTGGAGGAACCCAGCAACACCATTAGAGTAGTGCCCAGGACACATTGTCCATTAAATCCCTCATCAGACAAACCCGAGGGATCGCAGGGTTGGACATCTGCGCCTCTGCCAGAGCAGTACTAACTCCAGAGATGGGAGTTCAAATCATTCCTTCAGGAATAAAAGGACCTCTTCTCCAAGGGACAGTAGGCTTATTATTGGGACGTAGTTCACCTACATTAAAAGGACTTAAGATAAGTCCTGGGGTAATTGATCTCGATTATGTAGGTGAAATAAAAATTATAGCTAGTTCTCCAAGAGGTATATCAGTAATTTCACCTGGAGATAGAATAGCACAGTTGTTAATAATACCCATCCTACATAATAAATTTCCTAGTCATAGTGTAAAAATAGGTTCCAGGGGATTAGGCTCCACAGGTGTAGATTGGGCTATGTTGTCTTTAAATTTAGATTCTCGCCCAATGTTAAAACTAAATATTCAAGGACACAACTTTAATGGGCTACGGGACACAGGTGCAGACCTTAGCATCATATCTAGTCAGGAATGGCCAAAACATTGGCCATTACAACAAGCCACTCAAACGCTTCGAGGCCTAGGAGTGGCTACTAATCCCCATAGAAGAACAATGTTATTATATTGGAAGGATCCTGAAGGTTGTGAGGGAACTATACAGCCATATGTATTGGATCATCTTCCTATAAATTTATGGGTACGAGATGACCTAGATCAATTAGGTTTGACGTTAACAAATAACATCAATCCTAATGCGCCCACTACTAGGGCTAGACAAGGTTTTAGGAAAGAAAAAAGATTAGGAAAACAAGGACAAGATATAGCAGCACCAATTCAAATAGATCAAGGAACAGAAAGACATGGGTTGGATTTTCAGAAAGGGCCACTGAGACAATAAAAATTACTTGGAAATCAAAAAGACCAGTGTGGGTTCCTCAGTGGCCCCTGACTAAAGAGAAGATACAAGTAGCCCATGATCTGGTGAAACAACAATTAGTGGAAGAACATATACAACCTTCCATATCTCCCCATAATACTCCCATTTTTGTCATTAAAAAAAAATCTGGTAAATGGAGATTATTGCAAGATTTAAGAGCCATTAATAATGAGATGGTTATTATGGGACATGCTCAATCAGGGATTCCTCAATTGTCTGCTTTGCCAAAAACCTGGCATGTTTTAGCCATAGATATTAAAGATTTTTTTTTTTCAATTCCAATTCATCCCGAGGATAGTCCACGCTTTGCATTTACTATCCCTGCATTAAATCATGAAGGTCCTGATCAGAGATATGAATGGAAAGTACTCCCTCAAGGGATGGCTAACAGTCCAACTATGTGTCAAATATATGTTAATAAAGCAATCCAGCCACTTAGAAATCAAAATCCTGAGCTACAAATATTTCACTATATGGATGATGTATTATTGGCACATAAAGATAAAAACATATTGCTGGAATGTTATGCAACACTTACAAACTTATTTAAAAATTATAATCTAGAGATAGCAATAGATAAAGTACAATTAAATTTTCCAATTAATTATTTAGGAGTTCTATTATCCTCAACCATGGTCCGTCCACCAAAAATTCAAATACAAGTAGATCAACTCAAGTCACTTAACGACTTTCAAAGTTATTGGGAGACATAAATTGGATAAGGCCTTATCTAGGCATACCAACAGGAGAGTTGGGACCTTTATTTGATATTCCAAAAGGTCCATCAGATCCAAACTCACCTCGCATGATAACTCCTAAAGCAAGAAAGGCATTGAAAATTCTTGAAACATATATGTAAAATATACATTTGGATAGAATCGATATAGGTTTGCCTTTATTATTTATTGTACTACCAACAAAAAATATTCCTACAGGAGTATTTTGGCAAGAAGGTCCATTATTGTGGATACATTTATCTTATTCACTTAACACTATTCTTACTAGGTATCCTGAGGCTGTAGGACAATTAATACTCAAAGAAATAAAAGCAGCGAAATGAGTGTTTGGAATTTTTCCCAATAAAATTATTACTCCATATACTATGGATCAAATTGATGAGTTAGCTAATGAGTTAAATACTTGGGCAATAATCATGTGTAAATCTAATGTTTGATTTGATAATCACTTACCATCTAATCCTTTGTTGTCTTTTTGGTCTAAGCATCCTGTAGTTTTTCCAAAAATGACAAGAAAAACCCCTATTATGAATGCTCCAAATATATTCACTGATGGGCCAAATAATGGTACAGCAGAAGTAGTTACCCCTGATCAAACTTTTACATTTTTAGTACCAAAACAATCAGCTCAAAAGGTAGAGCTTAATGCAGTTTTACAAGCCTTTTTAATGTTTAAAGAATCTGTATTTAATTTATTTTCTGATATTCAGTATGTAGTTAATGCTATAGTATCTCTTGAAGATGCTGGTAGGATTTCCCCTTCTTCTACTGTTTTCTCTTTGTTTTCCACTATACAAAGTCTAATCTGGGACAGAAAAGATCCATTCTTTATAGGACATATTAGAGCACATACAGGATTGCCTGGAGCCCTTAGTTTGGGCAATGATTTAGCAGATAAAACTACACATGACATACATATTTTCTCTACACTAGAAGAAGCTACGAATTTTCATAAAAAATTCCATGTTAATGCTAATACTTTACAAAAGCATTTTAAAATAACTAAGGAACAATCCAGACATATAATAAAACAATGTCAAAATTGTGTGACCTTTTTACCACAAGTTAATCTTGGAGTCAATCCTAGAGGACTGATACCTAACCATATTTGGCAGATGGACGTCACACACTTGCCAGAATTTGGAAAATTAAAATATTTACATGTTACAGTTGATAGTTCTTCCGGATTTTTGATGGACTCCCTTCATGCCGGAGAAAAATCTAAAGATATTATAGCTCATTGCTTACAAAATTTTGCCACTGTGGGCGTTCCTAAACAGTTAAAAACTGATAACAGTCCTGGCTATACCTCTACCTCTTTTAAACAATTTTGCTCATCATTTGGTATTACTCATATAACAGGAATTCCATACAATCCACAGGGACAAGGCATAGTTGAAAGAGATCATCAAACTATTAAAACGTACTTATTAAAGCAAAAAGAGGGAATTGGAAAGGGGTATATATCCCCCAAAGATAAACTTAAAATAACTCTTTTTACTCTAAACTTTTTAAATTTGGATTCATCAGGACTTAGTGCTGCAGAAAGACATATGTATCCAAAAAATGTGCATAAGCCTAAAGTTCTTTGGAAAGATATTCTAACAGGACAATGGAAAGGTTCTGACCCAGTGATTGTCTGGAGTCGGGGCTCTGTCTGTGTGTTTCCACAGGGAGAACAGGAACCTATTTGGATTCCTGAAAGACTGACTAAAACGATTTCTACAGATCGAAAAGAAGATGATTTGACTCAAATCCATAACAGCTGATATCCAGAACTCCAGCTTGGCCATTCTTACATCTGCAACAGTGATTAACCAGGATTCTTTTTTCAATACCTATTTTATTATTGCATTTTTCCACATCATAAGGCTCTATTTTTATTTTTTGAGCTCATACAAACCTAGGTTAATGTTTTTCTGATCAGTTTCATTTTTTGACTGTGGAGTTTTTAAACATTGCAATGAAGATTTCACCTAGGTAAAGCTACAAGGGCTTTATTATTATCTTATGTGTTGTACATTTGTTTGCACATTTGTGTTTTGTGTTGTATGTCTGTGTGTGCGTATGTCCATATTTCATATATGAGGAGCGCTCATTAGAATATGGATCCGAATTATTTTTGTTATTCACGTGGTGATTTAAATGGATTAATTTAAATTAGGTAAACAGCTGTTAAGGATTGTTTTTAAAGGTGGTTAACAGATCTGCTTGTTTACTAATTTAAATCAGGTAAAGAGCTGTTAAAGATTGTTTTTTAAGGAGGTTAACAGATCTGTTTGTTTACTTTCACCTTTCCTTTTCATTATATTTAATAATTCTTTTCAGGATAATGTCTGTTTAGCATCATTGCCAGAATTCCTATCTTCATCCCAATGAATATAACTCAACAAGTATGCTCAATCAAGGAGTCAACTTACTTTAGGAGGAAACGGACTTTGGGAGGAGACGGACAGATTGATAGATTCCTCCACTTTGAACTGCTTACAGAATTTGCCTAGACTATGTAACTATCGTTTGGTACAGCGAATTGTGGTAATGCTGGCATATCTTTGCTGATGGTGTCACCAGTGATTTTTTCTGATGGTGTCACCAATGATGCAATTTTTCCTCCGTCATGAAGGCATCTTAACCACCTTCAAATTAACCTTTTAAAGCCTTTTAATTATCATCTATACTGTACTTTTAAATGAACTTTTTCACCACCTACAGCTTCACTATTTTAAATGAGGCTTAGATTCTGTTTAAATTGCTCAATGTTAGTTTACTTGGCTGCCCTTCAACCAAAGGCCTTTTTTTACTCCATTAAGAAGCTTTGTCTTAATCTGCCATGTACAAATACCTTTTTTCTTCCTTCTTCCTTTCTCAAGATTTTAAAGTAAGTCTAGTTTCCTCAAAATCTATTTAAATGGCATTTTACAACTTTTTACATTACCACACAGAGATTATCTCATCTAGAAACACTTCTTTTTCCATTAACCTCTTATATTAAAATATATTTCCACATCTTGAATCTTTTTCTATCTCTTTTTTAACCATTAATCCTTTTTATAAATTCAAATTTTGAAACAACTCTTATGAAATTTCTGATTTAGACAAATTACTCCACTTGAATAGGATGAAATACTTTCATGTTTTTTTTTTTTATGGTACCATAATACTATAATTGAAACCCAACTGAAACTTATTATACTCTTTGTATATAAATTACACCTGATAGAATCTTAACACTTAGTAACCTTGTTTTGGCAAAGACACAGACCAAAGCAATATTAAACCTTTTTTCAATTTACCAATTTATGAAAACACACATAATTTTTAAATATATTACCTTATGGAACTTAATAAGTAAAGAGTACTTGATTTTATATTTAGTGGTTGATATTTTAACACTTTAGCTTTCTAAATTAATTAGAACTTTGTAGAAACCAAGATCTTAGACAAATGTAGTAAACAGAATTAGCCATCTATTTCTTGAAGAAAAATCCTTCTACAGGATACCATGATGGTCCCATTGATATACTTAATAACTCGTCTTTAAAAAGCCATGGACATTCTCTCGCCTTCCCTCAGGGGCGAGCAATTTCACTTACCCCCAAGCTTCAGGCGTTCCGCATACGAGCCACCAGATGCCGCAGTCTCTGGCTGGGCACAAATCACGAGTCTCCACACAGCTTGTAGATTCAAACAGCAATTCTTTATTCCCGAACTCACACCGGCCATCTACAAACACATTCTGGGGAAATTGATGACGTTCTCTGCCCAAATTCACTCTCTGCCCAAATCCACTCTCTGCCCAAATCCACTACTCCTGGGCTTCTGTCTCCCAAATATACTGTCTGACCCTAAGTACTCAAGAGGAACTCAGCAGCAGGATATGCCCTATTCTAAAGGGGAACACCCTAATCTCCTATTATGATAAACCGCCCTATTCTAAAGGGGGAACACCCAAATCTCCTATTATACTAAACCAGGAACACCCTAAACATGGATCCGCCCTGGTCCCTCAGCAAGGTCACCTTATATGCAATGTCCTGCAAAATGTCCTATTTCCATGAGTCCTTCCACTAAAGAAAATTGGGGGTACGCTGACAAGGAAATTGTCTTCTTCTAGTGTAGAGAAAATATGTATGTCGTGTTTAGTTTTATCTGCTAAATCATTGCCCAAACTAAGGGCTCCACGCAATCCTGTATGTGCTGTAATATGTCCTATAAAGAATGGATCTCTTCTGTCCCAAATTAGACTTTGTATAGTGGAAAACAAAGAGAAAACAGTAGAAGAAGGATTCCTCCACTTTGAACTGCTTACAGAACTTGCCTAGGCTATGTAACTATCGTTTGGTACAGCGAATTGTGGTAATGCTGGCATATCTTTGCTGATGGTGTCACCAGTGATTTTTGCTGATGGTGTCACCAATGATGCAACTTTTCCAAAGGAACTGTCAATTGGCTTGGTGTCGTGGCATTTCTGTATCCTCCTCCCTTCTGCTAGTGATGGTCTAAATTTGGGGGCCAATGGCTATATGCTGGACCGGTAGTCAGTGACGGGTATGATCCAATTGCAGTGGTATCAACCTAAGACAGGAGGCTGACGACTAAAGGTCAGTTGCCTAAAGGTCAGTTTTCCGATGACGGTTAAGAACCATATGTTGAATTGGACAACCTACCAGGCACGGTCCTTAAGCCACATTAACCTCACTCCCCCACTGGCACCAAGGCCAAATTTGGGGGCCAACAGAGGTGAGGCAAAGAACCTCACCCCCCCCACTGGTGCATAGACCTACCCACAAGTATGGCTGTATGCTGGACCAGTAGTCAGTGACGGGTATGATCCAGTTGCAGTGGTATCAACCTAAGACAGGAGGCTGACGCCTAAAGGTCAGTTTTCCAATGATGGGAAAGATCCATATGTTGAACTGGACAACCTACCAGGCACGGTCCTTAAGCCACATTACTTGTTGTTTAATCAATCAGAAGGGGGAAGATGCTGGGAGCCATCAGCCAAGTAGGTATGACAATTTCCTTGCCAGTGTACCCCCATGTTTCCTTAGTGGAAGAACTCATGGAAATAGGACATTTTGCAGGACATTGCATGTAAGGAGACCTTGCTCAAGGACCAGAGCGGATCCATGTTTAGGGTGTTCCTGGTTTAGCATAATAGGAGATTAGGGTGTTCCCCCTTTAGAATAGGGTGTATCCTGCTGCTGAGTTCCTCTTGAGTTCTTAGGGTCAGACAGTATATTTGGGAGACAGAAGCCCAGGAGTAGTGGATTTGGGCAGAGAGTGGATTTGGGCAGAGAGTGGATTTGGGCAGAGAACGTGGATTTCCCCAGAACGTGTCTGTAGACGGCCTGTGTGAGTTCGGGAATAAAGAATTGCTGTTTGAATCTACAAGCTGTGTGGAGACTCGTGATTTGTGCCCAGCCAGAGACTGCAGCATCTGACCGCAATTAAAACCAAAACAGTCCCACATGACCCTCATCTTCTTCCATATAGACACTCATAATAACCTCTGACTAAAGTTTTCAATGAGGGGTGCAGCCTTAGACATTGTCCAAAATAAGCACCATTGCCCCTTGTTTGCCTAAAGTGAGGGTGGCCTGGACACCCTTCCTGTGAACCAAGAGTGATCAAATATGCCGGCTATATAACTGCTCTGCTTCTCCTGAATGAGGCTTACTGACTGTCTGGTATAGATTCTTTATGTGAATTGGTGTCATGAGAAAACCTAAGCACATATCGGCTAGCCTCTGCAGGGTTTGAAGAACTGATTTGACCCAAAGGATCCATATTCTCACTTGATGGAGGTCAGGAAGCTAACAGAGGAAGGCGAGAACCTTCATCCACAATAACTGCTCTTTTGGCCATTTTGGTTTGGATGCACACTTGGAAACTTTCTTTAGATCCATCAGGTGCTGAGAATCTGAGCGACTCTCTCACACAGGGCCAAGAGGCTGATTCAGCCACATCCCTTTCCAAAGCAATTAAGCAAAGAGCCACAGGTGATGCCCATTCATTTCCATTTAAAAACTGTTTTCTTCAGGCTTCACAAAGGGGTGGCCTGAGGCAAAGACCTTCCTGACATTCAGGACAATAGAACAATAGGTAAGCAAAAGGCCCAAAGCAGTGTTTCTCCACTGAGACTTTACTGGTCACACTGATATCTGAGTTTTCTGAGATGCTCGCCATTCCCTTCAGCTATCCAGTACATGGTCATGTCACAGAGTTTGGAGGTGGTACATATTTGGAAACAAAACCATGAGGCTATCCTGGAGAGTGGCCAGTATTCAGGAAGAAAAGAGGAGCTTAGGAAGGTAGTAGGTGTTGCCCATCCATAAGGCAAGCCGCTCTCCATTCTTAAATTGGGTGGGATGAATGCTGGGTAGCTTTCTACTACACAGGACACAACCATTGATGCATTCGCTTTTCAAATGTCTACAACCACGGATACAGTGGGATACAAAGACATAGAAACATTCGTGTTATCAAACGACTTTCTCGAAACATTCTAGTCTAAACAAATAAACCGCCTTTCCTACCTATTCTCAGAACCTGAGACAAAACCACACACTAACACAGACACCCACAACGGCACCTCCTTCCCCCAAGTATGTCTGTGACTATCTTGAGTGTCCTCTGACTGGTAGGCCTTACTATGTTCCCCCCAAATTGCGTGTCCTGTCTCAGATCTGGTCTTTTTGGCCAACTCTTTGAAGTTGTCTGGAGTCATGGTTTAGCCACTACCTGCTTTCCCAGAAAAGGCCCCTCTTCAAAGCTCTCCTGGCATTTGGCCATCATCACATAAGTAGGTACCAATAAAGACTGACTCTGTCCTTGGTAAATCCAAACAATTGAGACCACAGGGACTGGGACTGGGCCTTGCTCTGTGTGCCTGGCTTCCCGGATCCCAAGTTCAGAGAGTTCCATCAACAAGAAAGTGTGGTAGGTCACTTCCTTCAGGAACTGAACGAGGTCACTGCCTTGGCAATCACTTTGTTCTAACAATTGCTTCCAAGGGTCCCATGAGATGGAGGCTGCCCCTACTTCATGTGACACTTTCACAAGTTAGAATGGTATATCAACCATAGGCACCTGGGAACAGCTGTCCACACAGGCCTGGTTTGGTCCATTTAATCTACATTAAGAAGAGAGAGGCTGATTCAGACACATCCCTTCATTCTGACCAGGTTGTTTGATATGTAAGTTGACATGGAGTTGACTTTTGCTTTCTCAGGTCCTTGATAGGTGAAATGGTCGGTCGAATGTTGGAGGAAAAGACCACCAAGAGACTGTCTCATGCCACAGCCAAGGGTTTTTTGGGGGTCCAGCATGCTGGGGCTCAGAGCTCACTTCAGAGGAGCAAAGAGCAAAGAGCCCCGAGAACAACTTGAGCAGGGTTTATATACATTCTTTAGAGAGGGCAGGGACTTTACATACATTCTAGCCTACTTTTGCAAATCATCATATACCACGGAAAAATCAAATAACAACTCTAAAACATGATTAGCACATTCATTGGCAGACACACGTCGGGCAGGGGTGATTGGTCAGCCCTGAGAATGGGTATACATTTAAACTGATTGGTTGAAGCCCTGAGATGTATATGTGCTGAGCTTCACGTTTTCTGGGAAGGGGTTGTTAAGTAACTAGGTGGTCAGGGAAGATTTCAATACACATCTAATGGGCAGTTCCGGGAAATGTCTTAACTGCCACAGGAATTTCAGGTTCTGAGTGCAGCTTGTAAACTTTATAAAACCTGGTTCTTTACGTTTCAATTTCAATTTCTTTTATTATTTAATTTCCCACTGCATTTTCTGAAAACTTTTAATCTTAAAAATAATGAATCATAATTATTGCGGGGTCTCACATTCTATTTCTGCCAGTGGAGCGTATTTCTGTCTGATTACAATAAGTTTTACATGCCCAATCTGAGCCTGGAGAAAGGTAAATATGCTATTAAGCAAACAAGTTCCCACAGCTAGCAACACCATAAGGATGATAAGGGGTCCTGCTAAGGCTGATAGGAGTGTAGTTAACCAGGGGGACTGGGTAAACCATGACTCAAACCACCCTTGTTGAATATCCCTTTCTCTCTGGTGCTCTTCAAGGCATTTTCTCAATTTACTCAAGGATTCTTTTACAACTCCAGTATGGTCAGGATAAAAACAACATTCTTCTCTCAGTGCAGCCCAGAAGCTCCCCGCCCTCATGAAGAGGAGGTCTAATCCTCACCTGTTCTGTAAAACCACTTCAGAGAGAGAGGTTAAAGATTTCTGAGAAACTGTGATGCAGGTCTCTAACGTCTTCAAGTCTTGAGATATTGCTGTTTCTAATTGGGCCATTTGTTGTGACCCACGGATCATATCAGCTGTTCCTGTACCCACTCCTGCAGCAGCTCCTATCCCCAATAGGATGGCTAGAGTAAGGGACACAGGCTCCCATCGAAATCGGGTTTTCTTGTCCCCCTAGTAGACCTTCAAATGTTTCTGCATCATGATAGAGCACCCTGGGGAGTTTCTGCACCAATACACAATATTTTAGAGAGCTATCCAATACCTGGGATGAAATGCAAGGAGTTCTGACTATGTGGAGTTCAGTACCATAAAGGTTCCTTTATTTAGTTCCCAGGGGGAGGAGTCACCTGTACTCTGGACTGGAGAAGTAGGCAAAAACGGAAACTGGGAAGTATGAGATGATAGAGGGGTTCTGGTAGATCTAAGCACTGGGTCCTCCACAGGGTTGGGCCTGTTTGCGACTTTGGAAATCAGCTGGGCACACGTAAAAATCAAGACTGGCTAGTTTACACCTGGGCTGGGGGAGATGACATCCATAATTCATGGGGTAAGGTGGTCTATGTTGCCCTGGTTTAGGTTTGAGTGGGATCTGTGTGGGGTCCTCTATGTCAGGGAGATCCCAGTCAGAGAGGCCTATGGCAAGCTGACAAATGTCCGGGTGGAGAGATGGCCACCAAGTCCATAAGGGGGCTCTATGTGAAATAGACCACACTACTTGCCCAGTAGGATTTATAACTTGCCATTGTTGCTGAACAGGCTGATGGGGATTAGGACTGCTGGTGGTCAGGGGAAGAATCCATAGCCCTACCCACAAGATGGACACGCAACTTGAGAGGGTTACCAGTCTGTTCCAATTTCCAGCCGGAGTCTGGACAGGGCGCAGGCTTGAGATGGGAGACATTGATCCAGGAAGTGATCCCGTCCACTTTCACCACTGTAGGTGTTATAAGAAGCACCTGGTATGGTCCTTTCCAGCAGGGTTCCAGGGATGACACCTGATGCCGTCTCACGTAGACAAAGTCTCCAACTTGATATTGATGTGGGGTTCCCTCATCTCCAGGCTGATAAGCAGTGGCCAACTGTTTCCACAGGTATTGCTGGGTGTTGGGTTTGTTCAAGGGCTTTAAGTCTGTCAAGCAAGGGGGTGTGAAAGGAATCATTAAGTCTCAGAGTTGGGATTAGGTCCCTTACTGGAGGAGGGGCACCATAGAGTATTTCATAAGGGGCTAAGTTACACAAAGAGGCAGAGAGGTTATTTCTTGCATGAAACAGTGCATAAGGTAGGAGCATAATCCAATTTTTTATGCCGGTTTCCAAGCTTAATTTTGTTAAGTTCTCTTTGATGGTTCTATTCATCCTTTGAACCTGTCCTGAGCTCTGGGGTCTATAAGCACAATGTAACTTCCAATTAATCCCCAGGGTCCTGGTGAATCCCTGACTTACCTGGGCTTCGAATGTTGGTCCGTTATCAGACCCTAGTACCTTAGGCAGGCCGAACCTTGGAAAATGTCTTCTAGGATCTTTTTGACCACTTTTTGTTCTTCCCGTTGTGGAAAAAGTTAAAAGAGTCACTCCATTTAGGGCTGCCAATTAAGCTTCCTAATCTGCTCTTCTGTTTCCAACCGCCACGGGGTCGTTTTCCTTCTGGTGCCCTGGACAGTGCACTATAGCTAGGTCCTTAGGGCCCTGCACTGCTGAGAGAACTTGGAGGATCTCATCTTTGTTCTTTATTTCTTTCCCAGTGGAGGTTAATAGCCACCTTTGCTGGTAAGTAGCCCCCTGCACATTTGCAGTGACAAATGTGTATATGGTGGCCCTTTTGCCTGTTGCTAGTTCCAGTGGTTTCGTAAGGGCAATCAGTTCTGCTTTTGGGGCTGATGTCCCTTCTGGGAGACCAGAGAACAAGATGACATTAGTTTCGCTAACTACTGCTGCTCCAGCCCGCTGCTTACCGTCTTGGAGGAAGCTGGTGCCCTCCGTAAACCATACGACTTCAGGGCGAGGCAGTGGCTGATCCTTCAAGTCTCGTCGTATACTGTTTTCCTCTGCCAGTATGTGTTGACACTCATGAGCGACGGGTCCTGATGAAACTTCTGGCAGCAGTGTAGCCGGGTTGAGTGGAGCAGGGGGTCCCAACATTATTCTGCCTTTGTCAAGCAAGAGGCTCTGGTAGTGGTTTATTCTGAAGTTTGATAGCCACCTTTCTGGAGGCTGACAGATGATGCTCTCCAGGGCATGGGGGGCTATAATGGTTAGCTTCTGTCCCAAGTTCATATACGAGCATCTTTTATTAGAAGGGCTGCCGCTGTTATAGCTCTTAAGCAATGGAGCCACCTGCTAGCCACTGGGTCCAATTTTTTTGATAAGAATGCTACGGGCCTTTTCAAAGGTCCCAAAGTCTGAGTGATCACTCCCAGTGCTATTCCTTTCTTTTCCTCGATGTAGAGAGTGAAGGGTTTTTCTACATCTGGGAGTGCTAAGGCCGGAGCAGATAGCAGCACCTTTTTTTGACATTTTAAAAAGCTTATTGTGCTCAGGGTTCCATTGGAAGTAGGCATCCCCCTTTATCAGCGGGTATAAAGGGGCAGCCAGAGATGCAAACCCAGGAATCCATAACCTGCAAGAGTCGGCAGTCCCAAGAAACTCTCTGAGTTGTCTCTTATTATATGGGGGCAGTATCTGCACAACAGTTTGTTTTCTGCGCTCAGTGAGCCATTGTTTGCCACCCCTAAGAGAATAACCAAGGAAGATTACTTCTTGCTGACAAATTTGGACCTTATGGCAGAAGCCCTATATCCAAGCCGAGCAAGCTCAGATAATAGTGCTTGGGCCCCAGACTCATAGTTCTCCTTGGTGTCGGCTGACAGTAGGAGATCATCCACATATTGGAGTAGGGTGACTTCGGGGTGTACAGTTCTGAAGTCGTTGAAGTCCCTGTGGAGGGCTTCATCAAAGAGAGTGGGGGAGTACTTGAACCCCTGTGGGAGTCTAGTCCAGGTTACTTGGCCAGATGTTCCAGTTTCTGGGTCTATCTACTTGAAAGCAAACAGGAACTGACTGTCCTTATGTAGGTGGAAAGCAGAAGTAAGCATCTTTTAAGTCCAGCACAGTGTACCATTCCCGCTTCAGATTCAGAGTGCTAAGCAAATTATATGGAGTGGGTACTGTGGGGTGAATGTCCTGCACTCTGTTGTTAATTCTCTTAGGTCTTGAACAGGACGGTAGTCCCCAGTTCCTGGCTTTCCTACTGGTAACAGGGGGGTATTCCTGGCTGATTTACAGGGCCTTAGGATACCAAGAGCCAGGTATTTCTGAATATGGCGCCTTATCCCATCCTTAGCTTCTTTGCTTAGAGGATATTGTTTAACACTGATTAGAGAGACAGAGGCTTTAATTCTACTACTATTGGAGGTTGTTTTATGGCAAGACCTAATCCAGCAGTTTCTGCCCAGGTATTAGGATAATCTTTTATACATTTCTGTGCTAGTTTGCCTGTTTGATCAGTCCTAGGGAGCGAGAAGAGTTGTTGTTCATCTTCTGTGGACATAGTCAAAGCCGTGACTATGGGAGTTTTTACTGAAGGCTTTAGAAACTTCACTTGGGGACCATCAGAGTTAAAGGTTATTCTATCCCGGAGTTTGGTAAGCAGTTCCCTGCCCATGAATGGGGCTGGGCATTCTAGGACTACTAGGAAAGAGTGGTAGACTTTTCCCTTTCCTACATCCATAATACTCTTAGTTGTCCAAGCCCGATATCTACTGCCATTAGCCCCTTGAACAAGAGACCCTTTATTTGATAGGGGGCCAAGTGGGGTCTTAAGGGCTGAGTATACTGCTCCTGTATCCACTTCAAAGTTCACTAGAGTCTCCTCCACTTCAAATGTTACCCTGAGCTCGGGGAGGAGATCTGAGCCCCGACATTCCTAGTCCTCTTCTAGAGTCAGCATGGTGGGCTGGGGTGGCTGCTTCTTTTTGGGGCACTCTATGGCCCAGTGTCCTTTTTTCTTTAAAGTAGGCTCATTGATCTGAGGCCAGGGGCAGCCTTTGGCATGGGACCAGGTATCCCTTCCTGTCTTCCTGCTTTTTAACTTCTGGCGTATTTGCTGCTGTGAACAAAACCTTAGCCAATGCTTTAGTCTGCCTTTTGCTCATTTCATCCTCCTTTTGTTCTCTTTCCTTCTCTCTCCTCTGTTTCCTCTCCTCCTCAGTTTCTCTCTTATAATATACTTTCTCAACATCTCTGAATAAATCTCTTAAAGTCATATGTTGTAATCCATCTAGACCTTGTAAATCTCTCCTAGTATCTGGGGCAGCCTGCTCGATAAAGGCCATTCCAACAGATGCTCTTTGGTCCTCTGCCTGAGGGTCAAAAGGAGTATATTTCTTAATGCTTCCATAATTCTCTCAAGAAACATAGAGGGAGACTCATTAGGCCCTTGGATAATCGCTCTTACCTTGGCCAAATTAGTCAGCCCTCTGGCGGCCGCTCGGAGACCTGCTATTAGAGCCTGGTGATAAGTGGAAAGATGCTACCTACCTTCAAAGGTGTTGGGGTCCCAGTTGTGTCGTTTCATTGGCCCGTAAGGATGGAGAGGGAGCATCACAGGGGCTTCCGAGTTTTCTATTATCCATTGCTGGCGGTTTTCTTTAGTTGGCCCAGCTTCCTCCAGGGTCGTAGGGGCAGCTGCTACTGCAAGGAAGTCCCCTGGAGGGCTTGGGTCCGGACTAAATGCCTCTAGTGGTGGAGAGGCTGAGTCAGCGTCGGGAAGATCATCAAGATCATGTTGGGGGTTGTGGAGCAAGGGTAGAGGATAAGGAGGGGGAGGAGTGTCCAGTCTTGTGACTCAGGGAGAATGAAGGGAAGAGGGGGAGGAGTGGAAGTTTTGAATTATAGGATCGTGGGGGAAGGGTTATATGGCTGTTGATCTGGGTGGACACGTGGCCCCGGCTGAAAGACAATATCTCTGACTTTTTGGGTTAGAGGGAAGTGGAAGGATCATTCTGGGGGACATCCAACTCCAAGGATCGGCTGTTAAGAACTGTAAACAAGTCAGGATGGCACCTGTTATTTTGCCAGAGAAATGTTAGAGTCTGTAAACAAGTCTTCATGGTGCCTGGCAAAATGCCAGAGGGAGTGGTTTGTGAAGTAACAAAAGCGAGCCATTAAGTGTGGAGATTCTTTATTGGTTGACTCCTGTATCTATTTTATGCTAATTTGATTAGCTGTGTAAAATGTATAAATATCGCTCAGATCCTACAATAAACGGCTCTCATTCCTGCTGCATCAACGTACACAAGTTATTCATCACCCTCCCGGTTATTCTGCTGCAGCCGGACTGCGGCAGATGGTGGCCCGTTACGGGGAGCCCCGGGACACTTGGGGGAAAGTGACAAAAAAAAGCTGCCCATCCATAGATAGGACGGGAGCAATCTGCTACTCCCTAGGCAGATAGGGCGAGAGGAAAAATGGCCATTTTGAGATAATGGAGAAGATTGATGCAGTATGTTTGTGTCTTGTTTTGTCTTGAAATGTTGTATTGTCTTTGTGACGAAAATTATGGAAGGGGTGAGAAGTAAATTGATAAGGGAGAAAGGCACCCCAGTGGAACCAAGAATAATTAGGGCATGTGTTGATCAAAGCCCAGAAACTCTAGTCAGAAAGAAAAAGAAAGTTCAGAAGAACAAAGATTATCAGGACGAAAGTTGCAGCAAAAGGCTATTACTGAATTCTTTTCGTTACCGGAGGGTGCGTGAAACGACAAGGTGGCTGCCACCTGCCCAAGCCGATCATGGCACAGCAAGAATTTTCCAAGTGGCAGTTGCTGGCTCTTTCCTGCCCCCCTGCCCGGGGGAGCGGATGGCCACTAGGAGCCCAAATGTAGACCTGACCTGGAGGCACAGTCTCGCAGGTTCTTGCTCCATGTGCCTGGAAGAAGTTTGAGTCTGGGACTCTCCCCAGGGCCATCTGGGGCTGCCCAGGATGCTACAGCTGGCAGAAGACGCTACTGGTATCCCTGAAGTTTGATCATTTCCAAGGCCAGTAACTACAATGGGTCTCCCACACCAGAAGACTGATGAGTAATGAGTACTATTAAGGCTTATTTCAAATGTAAAAAAACCTTGAGATAATGTACTAAATTGTTCCAAAGGTTGGTTTCTTAGTGAAATGCTACAGAATTTTCTTTAGCCATCTGGAGTTCCTGCCTTCGTTTCAGTGCTGGTGAAAACACAGGTGAAAGAATTTACATTGTTGCTGAGAACCAGAGGAAACTTCGGCTGAGAACCTGAGGAGACTTCGGAGTATTGCTGTTTCTGCTGCTACAACTTAAGCTAGCTGCCTGCAGAACTTACCTGGACTGTGATTTACCTGGACTGTGAGTTAATCTATTGAGACACTGCTTTATCTCGACTGAGATAACAAACTGTAATCTACAACAAATTGTAACTCAATATCTTTGCTAATGGTGTCATTGCTGGTATAATTTTTCCAAGGGCTTCTTGCATGGAATCATCAATTGGCTTGGAATTGTAACATTTTGTATCCTCCCTTTCTGTTTCTAGCAGGTTATTTATGGTGTTTCTGTAAAAAACACTATGGTCGTTATTTAAATTAAACAAAAGGGGGAAATGTTAAGGTCTGTAAACAAGTCAGGATGGCACCTGTTATTTTGCCAGAGAAATGTTGCAGTCTGTAAACAAGTCTGCATGGTGCCTGGCAAAATGCCAGAGGGAGTGGTTTGTGAAGTAACAAAAGCGAGCCATTAAGTTTGGAGATTCCTTATTGGTTGACTGCTGTATCTATTTTATGCTAATTAGATAAGCTGTGCAAAATGTATAAATATCGCTCAGATCCTACAATAAACGGCTCCTATTCCTGCTGTATCAACGTACACAAGTCATTCGTCACCCCCCGGATATTTTGCTGCAGCCGGACTGCGGCAATGGGCCATTCTGAAGCACAGAGAGTCTGCCAGGTACAGCGTTTTACTGAAAAAAAAAAAGATTCTGGGCCCTTGAGCGGACATCAGTCCAATGATCAAGGGTAAGGTACAGAGGTGTGCAAGTACTTTGTCCCATAATTGGAATTATTCAATCAGGGACAGTGAATACACAAACAAGACACAGACAAAGACAAACAGTAAACGTTTAACATGAGTCCAAGATAAAGATTAGAACTGAGTAACTGGCAAAACCTGATGGGTTAGACAATAAAGACAGACAGTAAACTCAACATGAGTTTCTGACAATGAACAAAACTGAGTAGCCGGCAAAACCAGATGGGCTGTCAAACCGAATCCTGAAGCAAAATGTAACTGAGTTGAGGAACCTACAATTCCTCGAATTCCCGAGTCCTCTGGAGCGTCCCCCAGGGACGTGGCCTGTGACTCTGTTAAACATCTGTCAGCCACCTTCAGAGAGAGCTTACGCTCTTCACTGACAGCCACTTAGCCAAGCCCTGACCTGAAACCTGAAACCAGAAAGAGGCACCTTTCTTACCCCGAGAGTTGGGGTAAGTAAGGTGGGGTCTTTTGTCCGCCGCTGCCAGATGTCTCACGTGGGGCCTCCAGATGAAAAGATGGGGCGAATGTCGGAGGAAAAGACCACCAAGAGACTGTCTCATGCAACAGCAAAGGGTTTATTGGGGGTCCAGCATGCTGGGGTTCAGAGCTCACTTCAGAGATGCAAAGAACAAAGAGCCCCGAGAACAACTTGAGCAGAGTTTATACACATTCTTTAGAAAGGGCAGGGACTTTACATACATCATAGCCTCCTTTAGCAAATCATAATATACCACGGGAAAATCAAATAACAACTCTAAATCATGATTAGCACCTTCATTGGTGGGAACACATCGGGCAGGGTTTATTGGTCAGCCATGAGAAGGGGTATACGTTTAAAATGATTGGTTGAAGACCTGAGATGTATATGTGCTGAGCTGCACGGTTTCTGGTAAGGGGTTGTTAAGTAACTAGGTGGTCAGGGAAGATTTCAACACACATCTAATGGGCAGGTCTGGGAAATGTCTTAACTGCCACAGATTTTCAGGTTCTGAGTGCAGCTTGTAAACTTTACAAAACCTGGTTCTTTTGTTTGAATTTTAATTTCTTTTATACTTTCAGAACCTTACAAAGAAAGGTGTGAGACTTCATCCACAATGACTGCTCTTTTGGCCATTTTGGTTATGGGTGCATGCATGGGATCTTTATTTAGATCCATATGGTGGTGATATTCTAAGCCACAGCATCACTCAGAGCCTAGAGGCTGATTAAGACACACCCATTTCCAAAGCAATTACTTTTCTTAGGTCAGTTACAGAACTCAGTCTCTGAGCGGAATCACACCAGAGTTCAAGCCCAGGTGGACCCAGTCATCTCTTCCAACCGCCACACAAATGACCACAATTAAAACCAAAACACTCCCCCAAGGCCCTCATCTTCTTCCATATAGACACTCATCATTCCCTCTCGCTGGATGTTTCCATGAATGGCACAGCCCAAGAGAGTGTCCAAAATAATCTCCCTTGCCCCTCATTAGCCTAACCTCAGGGTGGCCTGGACACCCTTCCTGTGAACCAGGATTGATCATATAGGTCTGATGTTAATGCTGCTCTGCTACTCCAGTTTGAAGCCTACTGAATGTCAGGTATTGTTTCCTTATGTGATTTGGAGTCATGAGGAAACCCAAGCACCTCTGCAGGGCTTGGAAGAACTCATTTGACTCAAAGGATCCCTACAATCACTTGATGGAGGTCAGGAACCTAACAGAGGAAGGTGAGAGACTTCATCCACAATGACTAATCTTTTTGTCATTTTGGTTTTGGATGCACACATTAGATCTTTCTTTAGATCCATCAGGTGCTGATAATCTAAGCCACAGCCTCACACAGAGCCAAGAGGCTGATTCAGCCACAACCATTTTCAAAGCAATAAAGCAAAGAGCCACAGGTGATGCCCATTCATTTCCATTTGAAAACTGTTTTCTTCAGGCTTCACAAAGGAGTGGCCTGAGGCAAAGAACTTCCTAACATTCAGGGCAACAAAACAATAGGTTTGCAAAAGGCCCAAAGCAGGGTTTCTCCACTGAGACTTTCCTGGTCACACTGATATCTGAGTTTTCTGAGATGCTCGCCATTCCCTTCAGGTATCCAGTACATGGCCATGTCACAGAGCTCGAAGGTGGTACATATCTTGGACACAAAACTATGAGCCTATTCTGGAAAGTGGCCAGAATTCAGAAAGAAAACAGAAACTTAGGAAAAGAGTAGGTGTTGCCCATGGATAAGGCAAGCTGCAGTCCATTCCTAAAATGGGCAGGGTTAATGCTGGGAATCTTTCTACTAGACAGGACACATTCACTGATAGATTCTAATTTCTAATGTGTACAACCATGGACACAGTGGGATACACAGACACAGAAACACTCACCTTGTCAAAGGACTTTCTAGAAAGAGTCCACTCCAAACTGAACAAACTGCCTTTCCTACCTATTCTCAGAACATGAGACAAAACCACAAACCCACTCCCACACTCAAAAAGGCACCTCCTCCCCAAGTAGGTCTGTGACTATCCAGAGTGTCCTCGGACTCATGGGCCATACTGTGTTCCCCTAAATTGGCCTGTCCTGTCTCAGATCTGGTCTCCTTGTCCAAGTCCGTGAAGTTGTCAGGAGCCTGTGCTGACCACTACCTGCTTTCTCAGGAAAGGGCCCTCTTCAGAGCTCTACTTGCATTTGGCCATCCTCAAATCACTAGGTACCAAGAAAGACAGACTCTGTCCTAGGTAAATCCAAACAAGTGAGACCACTGGGAATGGGACTGGGACTGGCTCTGTGTGCCTGGCTTCCTGGATCCCAAGTTCAGCGAGTTCCATCACCAAAGAAGTGAGGTAGGTCAATTCCTTCAGGAAGGGAATGAGGTCACTGCCTTGGCAACCACTTTGTCCTAACAATTGCTTCCAAGGGTCCCTTGAGATGGAGGCTGCCCCTACTTCCTGTGACACTGTAACAAGTTACAATGGTATATCAACCACAGGCACCAAGGAGAAGCTCTCCACACAGGGTTGGTTTGGTCCATATTTTTATATCATGAGGAGAGAGGCTGATTCAGACACATACCTTCATCCTGATCAGGTTGTTTGCATTGGAAGATGACTTTTGCTCTCTCAGGTCCTTCATAGCTGCCTACATCTTCTCCACAGATCATTTCTGCATGGACCTTTGATGTTCTCAGCAGGTGGAAGATCCCCTACATTCCTGTATTGTAAGACCAACTCTGTCCCTGCTCTTCTGTAAAGTTAGATCGAGGGAAGAGTGTATGGTTAAGGTTAATAATATATTCTATTTGGGTTAGAAATCATTCTGCAGGATAAATAATGATATTGGGAACCTGCGATATTCACAAGAATATATTCGTAAAATATAAGTATGAAACCAGAAATATAGGAATGATTTGAAGCCCAGAAGGACATTGGGCCCTTTAGTGGGATACTTAGCTTTGAATTTTGTTCTGCACAGATGTCTCAGATGAATCAATATGCAAAGGCATAGGACCTTGTACCTTGGAAGATTGAATGTCCAAGAGAACATCCAGTCAGAAAGAAATAGTTGGTAGGATTAGGAAGATAGTCAGTAGGTTTAGAAAAAAGAGTGAGTATAGGATGTGGACAAAACGTTCATTAGCAATAGGGTTTCAGGTAGAGAGTGAACATAAATTTGAGAACATATGAAGAGTCAGTCACAATGATGAACTGGGGAAAATATGTAGGAAAGCAGATATCAATAGAGACTTTAGGAAATCAGCAAAGTATAATGTGAGTGATAGGATTAGACACTTTCAACATGTTTGAGGTTGAATATATAATCTTAGAAAGAAAGAAATGAGTAGTCACCAATAGGATTGACATTTGAGAGCATTAGGCAACCTGGACATGGTTGTTTTAAGTAATCCATGCTCACTTTCCATTTTGCTTTGGTTAAAGGTTAATAGGTATTTGTCACTTCCTGTTTTTCTGTATGCTTAACAAAACACTGTTGAAATCTGGAGAACTGTTTGCTCATTTTGTTCCCAGAATGTGCTCTCCCCAACTGACAAACTGCAGAATGTACTCCCTCACCCGGTTGGACGCAAACCGCCCACTCACCCTGACCCATCAATAAATTTCCCTCCCTGCCCTCGCCAAGGAAAGTATAAAAGCTCTGTTAAAGCTGTTCTCAGGGCTCTCTGCTCTATTCAAGTGAGCTCTGACCCCCAACATGCTGGACCCCCAATAAACCCTTTGCTGTTGCTGAGTGAAAATGGTATACTGTTCTGTACTTAAAAGATGCTTTCATTTGCTTGCCTCTGCATAAAGATAGTCAGTTGCTGTTTGCTTTCGAGTGGGTAGACCCAGAAACCAGAAAGTCTGGTCAACTAACTTGAACTAGACTCCCACAGGGGTTCAAAAACTCCCCCACTCTCTTTGATGAAGCCCTCCACAGAGATCTCAACAACTTCAGAACTATGCACCCTGAAGTCACCCTGCTTTTATATGTGGATGTCCTGCTACTGGCAGCCAACACCAAGGAAAACTGTGAGTCTGCGATCCAAGCATTATTATCCGAGCTTGCTCAACTCGGATATAGAGCTTCAGCCAAAAAGGCCCAAATTTGCCAGCAAGAAGTAATCTTCCTGGGGTATTCCATTAGGGGCGGTAAATGATGGCTCACTGAGCCCAGAAAACAAACTGTTGGGCAGATACCACCCCCATCTAACAGGAGACAAAACAGAGATTTTCTTGGACTGCTGGCTTTTGCTGGTTATTGATACCTGGGTTTGTGTTCTCAGCTGCTCCTTTATACCCGCTGTTAAATGAGAATGCCCAATTCCAATGAACCCTTGAGCACCAGCAAGCTTTTGATAACATCTAAGGACACTAACACTGAACTCCTCAACTTCACTGAGCCCAGCCTGCAATTTCAGAAAGCCCTACACTACATTAAAAATGTACATCAACTCACTCACCTTGGTTCAAAGAAACTGCAGCCATTCCTGAAGGATCAAGGACAGAGTTTTCGACTAACTCACTCACAGCGAAAGGAAATAACTGAACAGGTAACAAAAGCCTATCGGTTCTGTCAATTGGTTAAAGCTTACCCTTCCAAGCTTCTTGCAGGAAAGCACCTACGAGGAACCAGACCAGGACAATTCTGGGAAGTGGACTTTACTGAAATTAAGCCAGGAAGATATGGACATGAATATCTCCTAGTCTTTGTAGATATATTTTCAGGATGGATTGAAGCCTTCCCCCCCCCAAAAAAAAAAAAAAACACGGCACAAATGGTGGTCAAGAAGATCCTGAAAAATATTAAGATATTTTTCCAAGACACGGCCTTCCTAAGGTAATAGGATCTGATAATTGAACGGCATTCATGGGCCAGGTAAGTCAGGGGTTAGCCAGGACCCTGGGGATCAGTTGGTAGTTACATTGTGCTTATAGACCCCAGAGCTCAGGACAGGTTAAAAAAAATAAATAGAACCATTAAAGAGACCTTAACGAAATTAAGCTTAGAGACCAACATAAAAGATTAGACTATGCTCCTGCCTTATGCACTATTTCATGCAAGAAATACCCCCTCTGTTTCTTTGTGTAAGCTCACCCCCTATGAAATTCTCTATGATGCCTCTCCTGCAGTAAGGGACCTAACCCCAACTCTAAGACCTAAACATCCCTTCCACACCCCCTTGCTTGACAGACTTAAATCTCTTGAAAGAACTCAGCGATACCTGTGGAAATAGCTGGCGACTGCTTTCCAACCTGGGGATGAGGGGACTCCACATCGATATCAAGTAAGAGACATCATCTACATAAGACGACACTAGGTGTCATCCCTGGATGCTACTTATAACACCTACTGCGGTAAAAGTTGACAGAATCACTTCCTGAATCCATGCCTCTAATCTCAAGCCTGCACCCTGTCCAGACTCTGGCTGGAAACTGGAAAAGACTGGTAACCCTTTCAAATTGTGTATTCGTCATGTGGATAAGGCTATAGACTCTCCCCTTGGCCATGAGTAGACCTAACGCGCATCAGCACGTTCAGCAGCAATGGCTGATCACAAATCCTACTAGACAAGAAGTATGGTCTACCTCACATACAGCCCCCTTAGTGATCTTGTGGCCATCTCTCCACCCAGATATTTGTCAGCTGGCTATAGATCTTTCTTATTAGGATATCCCAGATGAAGAGGATCCCACTAAAATTCCATTAAATCCTCTCCGTACAATAGATAATGGAAACAAACATTATGGATGTAGGGACATGCGAGCCAGATGCAGATTGGCTAGCCTAGATTAGTATGTTTGCCCCGCAGACTATTAAAGCCTCAAAGAGCCATGGCTGTGTGGGGGAAAAGCCGAAATCTTCTGTAAGTCATGAGGATTTCAGCATAGATGGGTTGCCTGGTGGAACCCAAAATCCTCATTAAATTCAGTACACAGCATTGGCCATATTACCAATTAGACAACCAAAACCAAACCCCCAGAGAAGTCTCTAGATCCTCAAATTCTGTGTGACCTTTTTAACTTCTGCAACTGCTCAAAAGGGTGAAAGGAAATTCCCCTATGTGAAGGCCTTTTCCCTCTTTCGCTCACATCCTGAACTATGCTTCTCCAATAGATCCTCACCCTCAGCCTTCTGCTCAAGACTCTCTGCTGTCAGTCCCAGCTCACCAACCTGATTTCTCCCCTCCAATTACTAGATCAAACACCCAAACCTCTGCCGGTTCTCAGACCATTGGCCCCTTGCTGAGGTAGCAGGTACTGAGGTACCCCTCCACCCACTCACTCCTCTCTTCTCCTGTCAGTGCCTGCACCGGGCCTAACCAGGTCCTCTTACCAGCTAACACAAAGCTCAAACCAGCTTAGGAGAGCCCTCAGACCCCTATCGAAGATGTAATGAAAATGGCCTTTAAAGTTCCTTTGTCATCACTAAAAAGAGGTTACTTAGAATTTAAAGTACCTCACGGGCTTTTTGGGATACTCACTCCTGTCTTCCCCTCTGCTCTACCTGTTCTACTGCTCAAGTTTTAGTTGCTAGGAAAATCCCAAACCCCTTTCTCATTATTCTTTTACATCTCACCTGCCTCATTCTCAGATCCACGGAGCTGCTCTCACCCCCCGCCTTCCCCATCTTCCCCCTCTGTACCAGGCCCAGAGAAAAATCTTTACTGAACTTCTTCAGAAGTCTTCACCATGGCTGACATTAGGACTTTCAGCAAAAGAGTCAATACAAAAGAGTTCAGTGTAGATAAACTCCCTTTTTTTCTGTTGCCCTGTTCTACTTAGCCACTGGCTGGAAAAATCAGCACTCCTAAGCTAGATACCCCCTTAATAGTTTTTCACACAATATGTGAACAAGGCCTCTGGCCTTGAGCTGGGGCTTCAAAGAGATGGCTACATTTCAAAGATAAAAAATTACCAGCTGGGCTCCATGGTAACAGCTGCAGGGGGATAAAAGAAAATGAAGAAAAAGCTCTCTCCCTCCCAGGTGTCCTTGAAAAGTTAACTTGCCCAGAACAGAGGAAAAAACAGAAAAAAAATTCTTTTTGTGAAGTTCTGCACACTGTGAACTTCTGAGCCCCTTCCCTTTCATGCTGGGTACAAAATTCTGAAACTACATAAACGTGGGGTTAAGGGAGTTAATTGATTACAACAGAAGCAATGCCCTCTGAATCCAGTGGCAACCAAATAGGACTTTTTCCCTGTCTTCGGTGCTATCTTAGGTGCCTTGCCTTGTCCACCCCTACAACAGTATAATCTATATACTTAAATATTTTTTATGTTTTCATGAAATGGTCAACAGATGTGATTAATTGTGTAATGGTGCAGATGTTTCCCAGAGTGCTCTATAATGATGCAGGTTCATTAGAAGTTCAAACAGGGGGGCATACAACCCGGTTCCGCTGCGAACATATTTCTCTCACTTTAGCCTTCCTATTAGGAATAGAAGTTGCTGCAGGGGTGGGCACAGTAACCACTGCCCTGCTCCATGGGACACAACAAATGACCCAATTAGAAGCAGCAATAGACCAAAACTTAAAGATATTAGAAATCTCCATCACAGCTTTGCAGGAATTTTTATCCTCTCTCTCTGAAGTAGTTTTACAGAACAGTCAAAGGTTGGACCTCCTCTTCATGAGAGACGGGGGCCTTTTGCTGCATTGAGGGAAGAATGTTGTTTTTATGGCAAACATACTGTAGTTGTAAAAAAATATATGAGTAAATTAAAAAGACACCTTGAAGAGGGTCGATGAGAGAGAGAGGCACAAAAAGGGTGGTTTGAGTCTGGTTCATACAGTACCCCTGGTTAACTTCGCTTCTATCAACCCTGGTCGGTCCAATAATAATCCTCATATTATTGCTAACTATGAAACCCTGTGTGCTCAAATGTGTAATTTGTTTTCTCCAAGCTCAAATTGGAGAATTTAAACTTTTGGTAATTCCCCAGTTGCAGACATAGAATGTGACACCCACCAATGATCACTTTTATGATTAACAGTAACCAGAAGAAGTGGGAAAAGAAAGGTTAATAAAATAGGTACTTGTAATTTCCTGTTTTTTTCTGTATGCTTAACAAAACACTGTTGAAATATTGAGAACTGTTTGCTAATCTTGTTTCCAGAATGTGCTGTCCCCTAACTGCCAAATTGCAGAATGTATTCCCTCACCCGTTTACACGCAAACTGCCCACTCGCCCTGACCCATCAATAAACTTCCATCCCTGCCCTCATCAAGGAAATTATATAAGCTCTGCTTAAGCTGTTCTCAGGGCTCTCTGCTCTGTTCATGTGAGCTCTGAACCCCAGCATGCTGGACCCCCAATAAACCCTTTGCTGTTGCATGAGACAGTCTCTTTGTGGTCTCTTCCTCCCATGCTCGCACAAACATTACTTGGATGATTGAATGTAGAAGAGAAAATCCAGTCGAAAAGGGATAGTCAGTAGGATTTAGAAGATAGTCGGTAGGTTTCGGAGGAAGAGTGAGTATAGGATTTGGAACAAAAGTTCTTTAGCAAGAGGGGTTCGGTTAGAGAGTGAATGTAAATGTCAGCACATGTGAACAGTCAGAATAATGAACTGGGAAAAATATGAAGGAAAGCAGATATCAATATATCAGGCAAACTCTAAAGTGAGTGATACGATTAGACATTTTAAAGAGGGTTGACTTAGAATATATAATCTTAGGAAGAAACAAATATGTAATCACCAATAGGATTGACATTTGAAAGCATTAGGCAACCTTGACATGGATGGTTTTTGTAATCCCTGCTCACTTTCCATTTAGGCTTTGGTACAATCATAAGTGTGACATTTGCGTTTTCTGTCCAGAATATTACACTGATAAAATGTATATGTAGATCTGGTGACATGAGTATTTCTTCCACCATTTCTGGGAGCAATATTTTGAAGACATATAAATGGGTATTGGGGGTACAAAGAGGTGTACACTGTGTCTATGAATATAGAGATAATGCATGAATGGACCATACAGTGAATAAATAATATAAGTGTTTCCACATTAAATAATGGATTGAATTGATATCTGAAAATATATAAAAAATCTTATATTGATATACAATCATTGATTCCAACCAGTTATACATATAATATTAATATTAGGGTTATGGTTGATCATGAAGATATGTTAGTTTTGCTACAAAAGTGATTATGGAAATCGAAAATAATGTGTTTGGAAAGAGTCAGTCACAATGCTGGCCATATGTGAACAATGCCTCTGGCCTTGAGCTGGGGGTTCACAGAAATGTCTATATTTCTAAGATAAAGAAGTTACAAACTGGGCTCCATGGTAACAGCTGGCAAGGAAAAAAAGGGAAGAAAAAAGCTCTGCCCCTCCCAGGGGTCCTTAAAATGTTAACTTGCCCAGAATAGAGAAAAAAACCCTGCTTTTTGTGAACTTCTGCAGACTGTGGAATTCTGAGCCCCTCCCTTAAATGTTGGGTACAAAATTGTGAAACAACCTAAACTTGGGTTTCAGGGGATTAATTGATTACAACAGAAGCAATGCCCTCTAAACCGTTAAATGGTGAGGAAGCTCATTTCAATGAAAGCTCTGGACAACAGTCCAAATAGGACTGTTTCCCTGTCTTCGGTGCTATCTTAGGTGCCTTGTCTTGCCTTGTCCGTCCCTTTTCTCATGAAAAGACCAGTCAAGAAATATGGAGGAATACATGTGTTCTGAAGCAGGAAGTGATTGATAGTGAAATAAATGCCTATAAATTTCCTAACTTGTGGATGAAATATATATCCTATGATGTGCATAAATTAAAGAAATAGTAATCTACCAGTGTTGAATAAAAATGAACGTCAAAATACACATCATGTCTGATTGGAATCTACTTGCATTGATGTTAATCTGGGTCAGTTACTGTAGAAATATTAGGATTTGTATGCACCATTCACTGAATTATTTTCAGTACTAGGAAACAAATATGTATTTCAGGTGAATGAATATTTCTAAGAATAACCTTGTGAAAAGTTGATTATAAATCCACATACATGAATATGAATGAATTTGTTGAGTGTAAAATAAGACACACATTTCATATTTTGAAAAATCTGGAGAGTGTATATATAAATATATGTATATATATATATATATATATATATATATATATATAATATATAGATAGATAGATAGATATAGATAGATAGATAGATATAGATAGATATAGATATATAGATAGATAGATAGATATAGATATATATAGATAGATATATAGATATAGATATATAGATATATAGATACACACACACAGAGATACATTAAAAATAGCAATATATATGCCAATCAAAATTTATAATGAAATATATATCATCGACAGATCCAAAAATATTTATTTTACTGAACATGGATTTATGAATAATATTGTTCAAGTAGAAAGCTCACACATAATTTGAATTTTCAGTTCCAACATCGTTTAGGAAGAGTGATCCCTTACAATTTGTATCTGCCAAGTTAGCCACCTCACAAGAATGTGCGTGTGGTCCCAGGTAGGATTCTATGTGTGCATATAAAAATACAGGTGGTGAATAGGCTACAGAGAAAGGGAGACAGGAATTCACAGAATGGTTTACTTTAAAAAAACATGTAGAACGATTTCAACAAAAAATTGACTAGATTTATAACTCCTACCATATTTAAGGCAAAAGGCAAGTCCAACTATACACCATGCCTCCTGTAATGCTTGTATTTTTATTCTGTTTGGGTTATTTTTCTCCATCTTATTAGTATTAGTAGTCAGAGTGTAGTAGGTTACGGGTTAGTGTCAGGGATTCAATATTTGGAATGGAAAATTAGAAAATGAATCCAATGTGTATGTAAATATGTGCTACAAAAAAATGTTCCCACTCTCATCCAGAATAATACCTTGACAGTACTTTCACCCCAACTAAAACACCATTAGAGGAGAAGAGTTAGAAAGTCAGTGAATACATATCTGGAATGGAATATGCTCAAGGTTTTGAAACCTTGGAGGTGGTAGAGGAGTTTCCAAATGTAAAGGACATGGTAAACACTCCACAAACATGGAGCTCTGCTGACCTAAAGACTTCTTGAGAAACTGCCTGTGTGGTTGGGCACTTGAAATATATGTAGTTGTCAGGAGCTTTAGCTTCCCTTGTAGTGAGACGATCAAAGCTGGGTGTGCATCTATGTGACCTGGAGGACATGGTTTCTTATTTTCCAATGAAAATGAGGAAGCAGTGCTGAATTCCCTTTTAGTAGGTAACCTGTGGACACTGGAGGCTAAGTTTCTCCCCGTGTGGACTGTGAAGCCATTTGGTCATCCTGCAATTTTTGTGGTGTCTCTTGCTGCTGCACTGGGTGTTTGGTATTTGCTTCACAAAATACAAGGAGTTCAACTGTGTCACAGTGCTGGAGGGATTTCTGTCTGAGTGGTGGGTCAGGGTCTGCAGGAGAATGCACCAACCAGGCTTCTATCCCACATAGTTTGCTCCCTTGACCATAGCAACCTGTTTCTGAACATTGCCCTGAAACCTCTCCATATAACAAGATGCCTTTACAAAGAAGGGTCTTCTGTCTGCACCATGTGAGTCACAAGCCATTTGGAAGCCAAAAAGAGAACCATATTGCCCCACCACATGTTTTATCACACACCTGCCCAGCACTGTTCTAGCCCCACTACTCAGGCGGCTCCAACTTACTGGCATCTCTGTTCTACACCATTTTCATGAAACCCAGTCAATCAAGGCACTGTCTGGCATACTCAAGATCAACACCAGGACATCCAAAGGTTCTCCAGTGCTACCTGGTCATGGGAATTTGAAAAAAATTATGGTATCTATCTAGCCATTTTTCAAGGATGATGTTGGAGGCACTGTGGGTTTCAATATATTAAGGAACCGTTAAATGGTGAGGAAGCTCATTTCAATGAAAGCTCTGGAGAACTCTCACAGGCAAGGCTTCCCAAAGAATGGCCAAAAGGTCACATGAAGCCAGGCCTATTGAGGTCTACAATGTGAGGTCCGTGTGATATTTGACTCTCAACTATGGCTGCCAAGTTTTTCTGAATAAATTCATTTGGTATCCTGGCTGAGATTCCCAGTGATATGTGGAAAGCCAACCTGGGCCTAGATCTCAGTTTCCAAGGGCGACTCTTATGCGTGGCCTCCTAAAATCCCAACACAATTCATGGCAATACTTCTCTGATGTTGGTTCAAGAACTCAGTCTCTAAGAGGAATCACACCAGAGTTCAAGGCCAGGTGGACCTTGTCATTTCTTCCAACCACCACACAAATGACCACAATTAAATCCAAAACACTCCACACGGCCCTAATCTTCTTCCATATAGACACTCATCATAACCTTTGGCTGGAGTTTTCCACTAGGGGTGCAACCAAAGACAGTGTCCAAAAAATGCTCCCTTGCCTCTCATTTGTCTAAAGTCACTGTGGCCTCGACATCATTCCTGTGAACCAGGAGTGATCCAATGGGCCTGCCATTAATACTTTTCCACTTCTCCAACTTGAGGTCTCTGACTGTGGGGTTTAGATTCTTTATGTGAACTGGACTCATGAGAAAACCCAAGCACCTATGGGCTACCCTCTGCAGGGCCTTGAAGAATTCATTTGATCAAAGGATCCCTATTCTCACTTGATGGAGGTCAGGAACCTTACAGAGGAAGGCGAGAGGCTTCATCCACAATGACTGCAATTTTTGCCATTTTGATTTTGGATGCACACGTGGTATCTTTCTTTACATCAATCAGGAGTTGAGAATATAAGCCACAGCCTCACAGAGGGCTAAGAGGCTGATTCAGACACATATCTTTACAAAGCAATTAAGCAAAGAGCCACAGGGGATGCCCATTCATTTCCATTTGAAAACTGTTTCTTCAGGCTTCACAAACGTGTGGCCTGAGGCAAAGACCTTCCTGACATTCAGGGCAAAAGAACAATAGGTAAACAAAAGGCCCAAAGCAGGGTTTCTCCACTGAGACTTTCCTGGTCACACTGTATGTAAACAGAAATCTAAGTAAGATTTGAAGCCCAGAAAAGTATGAGGCCCTTGATTGGGAGACTTAGCTCTGAATTATGTCCTGCACAGATGTCTCAGATAAATTAATATACATTGGCATTGGACCTTGTACCTTGGGTGATTGAATGTCAAAGAGAACACCAATTCAAAAAAGGATAGTCAGTAAGATTTGGGAGATAGTAGGTATATTCAGAAAGAAGAGTGAGTATAGGATTTGGACCAAAAGTTATTTAGATATTGGGTTTCAGGTAGAGAGTGAATGTAAATGTCAGCACATATGAACAGTCAGTCAAAATCATGAACCTGGGAAATTATGTAGGAAAGCATATATCAGTAGAGACTTTTGGATATCAGGCAAAGTAAAAGTGAGTGATAGGATTAGACATTTTCAACAGGGTTGAGTTTGAATATATAATCTAAGAAGAAACATATATGTAGTCACCAATTGGATTGACATTTGAGAGCATTAGGCAACCTGGACATGGATGTTTTAGAAATACATGCTCACTATAAATTTAGGCTTTGGTACAATCAGAAATGTGACCTTTGCATTTTGTGTCCAGAATACTACTGTGATAAAATGTATATGTAGATCAGGTGACATGAATAATTTTTCCACCATTTCTGGGAGCAATATTTTTAAGGTGTATAAATGAGTATGGGGGTACAAATAGGTGTACCCTGTGTCTATGAATATATAGAGATAATGCAAGAATAGACCATACTATGAATAAATAATATAACTGGTTCCACTTTAAATAAAAGATTGAATTGATATCGGAAAATATACAGGAATTCTTATAATGATATTCAATCATTCATTCCAACCAGTTATACTTCTAATGGTAATATTAGGGTTATGTTTTATCATGAAGAGTGTGTGAGTTTTGCTTCAAAAGTGATTATGGAAAACGAAAATAATGTGTTTAGAAAGAAGTCTTATGAAAAGACCAGTCAAGAAACAAGGAGGAATACATGTTTTCTGAAGCAAGAAGTTATTGAAATTGAAACAAATGCCTTTAAATTTGCTAACTTGTGGATGAAATATATATCTTATGATGGGCATCAACTGAAGAAATAGTAATGTACCAGTGTTGACTAAAAATAAACATCACAATACACATCATGTCTCATAGGAATCTACTTGCATTGATGTTAAACTGTGTCAGTTACTGTAGAAATATTAGGATTCATATGCACCATTCACTGAAGTTGGTTTTCAGTTCTAAGAAACAAATATGTATTTCAGGTAGATGAATTTTTCTGAGAATAAACTTTTGAAAATTTGTTTATAAATCCACATACAGTGAATATGAATGAACTTAGGGAGTGTACAATAAGACACATATATTTCATATTCTGAAAATAAAAAGTAGCAACATATATGCCAATCAAAATTCATCATGAAATATATGTCATCCAATGATCCAACAATATTCATTTTACTGATCATAGATTTATTTATCATGTTGTTTATCTACGAAGCTCACCCATAGGTTGAATTTTCAGTTCTAACTGGGTTTAGGAGGAGTGATCTGTTATCCCAATTTGTATCTGCCCAGTCAGCCACCTCACAAGAATGTACATGTGATAACAGGTATGATTCTATATGTGCATATGAAAATACATGTGCTGAATTGGCTACAGAGAAAGGGAGAGAGGAATTCACCTATTTGTTAACTTTAAAATCACATGGAGAACTATTTCAACAAAAAATTGAGTAGATTTAATACTACTACCCTATAAAATGTAAACGGCAAGTCCAAGTATACACCATGCCTCCTCTGAACTGCTTTTATTTCTATTCTGTTTGGGTTATTTTTCTCCATCATATCTGAATTAGTAGTCAGAGTCTAGTAGGTTATGGGTTAATGTCAGGGTTCAGTATTATGAATGGAAAATAGGAAAATAAATTCAATGTATATGTAAATATGTACTACATGAATATCTTCCCACTCTCATCCAGAACAATGACTTGACTTTACCTTCGCCCCAAGTAAAACACAATAAGAGTGGAAGAGTTAGAAAATCTGTGAATACATATCTGGAATGGAATATGCTTAAGAGTTTACAACCATGAAGGTGGTAGAGGAGTTTCCAAAAGTAAGGGACAGGGTAAATACTCCACAAACATGGAGCTCTGCTGGACTAAAGACTTCTTGAGAAACTGCCTCTGAGTTTGGGCACTTGAAATATTTGTTGTTTTCAGGAGCTTTAGCTTCCTTTGTAGAGAGACCATCAAAGCTGGGCATGTATCTAAGTGACCTGGAGGACATGGTTTCTTATTTTCTAATGAACATATGGGAGCAGTGCTGAATTCTCTCTTTGTAGGTAAACTGTGGCCACTGGGGGCTAATTCTGTCTCCGTGTGGACTGTGAAGTCTTTTGGTCATCCTCCACTTGTCGTGGTGTTTCTTGCTGCTGCAATGTGAGTTTGGTATTTGCTTCACAAAATACAAGGAGTTCAACTGGAACACAGTGCTGGAGGGAGTTCGGTCATGTGTGGTTTTTCAGGGTCTGCAAGAGAATGCACAGAACAGGCTTCTATCCCACATAGTTTTCCCCATTGACCATAGCAACCCGATTCTGAACAATGCCCTGAAACCTCTCAATATAAAAAGATGCCTTTACATAAAAGGGTCTGCTGGCTGCACCATGTCAGTCACAATCCACTTGTAGGGTAATGGCAGATCCCCATGAACCCACCATGCATGGTTAATCACACACCTCCCCACCACTGCTCTAACCCCACTACTTAGCGTGCTCCAACTTCCTGGCATCTCAGTTCTACACCATCAAGGCACTGTCTAGTACACTCTTGATCAGGAACAGGACATTAAAAGGTGCTCCAGTGCCACTTTGTCATGGGAAATTTAAAAATTTCGTGGTATTTTTCTATCCATTTTTCAAGGATAAAATTGGAAGCACTGTAGTTTTCAATTCATTCAGGAACCATTAAATGTTTAGGAAGCTCATTTCAATGAAAGCTCTGGAAAACTCTCCCAAGCACGGCTTCTCAAAAAGTGGCCAAAAGGTCAAATGAAGCCAGGCCCATTTATGTCTACAATGTGAGGTCTATGTATGTTTTGACTCTCAACTATGGCTGGCAAGTCTTTCAGAATAAAATCATGGGATATCCTGTCTGAGATTCCCAGTTTTTTGTGGAAAGCCACCCTGGGCATAGATCTCATGTTCCAAGGGCGAATGTCATGTGTGGTCTCCTAAAACCACAACACAATTCATGGCAATATTTCTCTGAGGTCAGTTCCAGATCTCAGTCTCTAAGTGGAATCACAGCAGAGTTCAAGCCCAGGTGGACCCAGTCATCTCTTCCAACCGCCACACAAATGACCACAATTAAAACCAAAACACTCCCACATGGCCCTCATCTTCTTCCATATAGACACTACTCATTACCTCTGGCTGGAGTTTTCCATGAGGGGCGAAGCCCAAGACATTGCCCGTCTTTTCCCTAAAATCAGGGTGGCCTGAACACCCCTCCTGTGAACCAGGAGGGATCAAATATGCCTTCCATTAATACTGCTCTGCTTCTCCAATTTGAGGCCTACTGACTGTCGGGTATAGATTCTTTATGTGATTTGGAGACATGACAAAACACAAGCATGTATGGGCTAGCCTCTGCAGTGCTTTGAAGAACTCATTTGTTTCAAAGGATCACTATTCTCACTTGATGGAGGTCAGGAACCTAACAGAGGAAGGCGAGAGACTTCATCAACAATGACTGATCTTTTTCCATTTTGGTTTTGGATGCACACATGGGATCTTTCTTTTGATCCAACAGGTGCTGAGATCTAAGCCACAGCCTCACACAGGGCCAAGAGGATGATTCAGACATATCCGTTTCCAAAGCAATTCACAAAGAGCCACAGGTGATGCCCATTCATTTCCATTTGAAAACTGTTTTCTTCAGGCTTCACAAAGGAGTGGCCTGAGGCCAAGACCTTCCTCACATTCAGTGGAAGAGAAGAATTGGTTAGCAAAAGGCCCAAAGCAGGGTTACTCCACTGAGGCTTTCCACGTCACTCTGGTATCTGAGTTTTCTGAGATGCTCGCCATTCCTTTAGCTATTCAGTACATGGTTATGTCACAGATCTTGGAGGTGGTACATTTTTTGGACACAAAACCATGAGCCAATTCCGGAGAGTGGACAGAATCAGGAAGAAAACAGGACCTTAGGAAAATAGTAGGTGTTGCCCATCCATAAGGGAAGCGACAGTCCATTCATTAATCGGGCAGGATGAATGCTGGGAAGCTTTCTACTAAAGAGGACACATCCATTGATGCATTCTATTTTCTAATATCTACAACCATGAACACAGTGGGATACACAGACATAGAAACACTCACCTTGTCAAAAGACTTACTAGAAACAGTCCACTCCAAACCAAATAAACCTCCTTTCCTACCTATTCTTAGAACATGAGACAAAACCACAAACTCACACCCACACCCACAAATGCACCTCCTTTCCCCAAGTAGGTCTGTGACTATCCAGAGTGTTCTCTGACTGGTGGGACATACTACATTTCCCTGAAATGGCCTGTCCTGTCTCAAATATGATCTCATTGGACAACTCTGTGAAGTTGTCAGGAGCCAGCGGTGAGCCACTACATGCTTTCTCAGGAAAGGCCCCTCTGCAGAGCTCTCCTGAAATTTGGCCATCCTCATATCAGTAGGTACCAAGAAAGATTGACTCTGTTCTTGGTAAATCCAAACATGTGAGCCCACTGGGAATGGTACTGGGACTGGCTCTGGGTGCATGGCTTCCTGGATCCCAATTTCAGAGAGTTCTATCACCAAGGAAGTGAAGAAGGTCACTTCCTTTATGAACTGAATGAGGTCACTGCTTTGGCAACCAATTTGTCCTAACATTTGCTTCCAAGGTTCTCCTGAGAACGAGGCTGCCCCTACTTCCTGTGACACTTTCACAACTGTGAATTGTATATCAACCGTAGGCACCTGGGAACAGCTCTCCACACAGGCCTGGTTTGGTCCATCTTGTCAACATTAAGAAGAGTGAGGCTGATTCTGACACATCCCTTCATCCTGACCAGGTTGTTTGCCATGAAAGATGAGTTCTGCTCTCTCAGGTCCTTCATAGCTGCCTACATCTTCTCCAGGGATCATTTCTGCATGGAACTTTGAGGTTCTCAGTAGCTGGAAGATCCCCTACATTTATATATTGGAAGACCAATTCTGTCCCTCCTCTTCTGTAAAGTTAGATTGAGGGACCATTTTATGGTTAAGGTTAATAACAGGTTCCATTTGGTTTAGAAATCATTCTGCGGGATGAATAATGGTATTGTGATTTTGCAATATTTACAAGAATATATAGGTGAAATATAAGTATGAACACAGAAATCTAGGTAATTTTTAAAGCCCAGAAGGGCATTGTGCCCATGATTTGGATTCTTAGCTTTAAATTATGTTCTGCACAGGTGTCTCAGATAAATCGATATACAATGTCATAGGACCTTGTCCCTTGGATGATTGAATGTCAAAGACAACATCCAGTCAAAAAGGGATAGTTGGTGGATTAAGATGATAGTCGGTAGGTTTATAATGAAGAGTTTGTATAGGATTTGGACCAAAAGATCTTTAGCAATACGGGTTTGGGTAGAGAGTGAAAGTAAATGTCAGCACATTTGAAGAGTCGGTCACAATGATTAACTGGGGAAAAAATATAGAAAAAAAGATATCAATGAAGACATTCGGAAATCAGGCAATGTATAAAGTGAGTGATAGGATTAGACATTTTCAACAGGGTTGAGGTTGAATATGTAATTTCAGGAATAAACAAATATATATTCACCAATAGGATTGACATTTGAGAGCATTAGGCAACCTTGACATGGATGTTTTTAGTAATCCATGCTCACTTTCCATTTAGGATTTGGTACAATCATAAGTGTGACCTTGCTTTTTGTTTCTACAATATTACTGTGATAAAATTTATATATAGATCAGGTGACATGAGTATTTCTTCCACCATTTTGAGGAGCAATATTTTGAACACGAATAAATTAGTATTGGGGGTACAAATAGGGGTAGTCTGTGTTATATGAATATAGAGAAAATGCATGAATAGACCATACTCAGAATAAATAATATAACTGGTTCCAAATTTAAATAATGGATTGAATTGATATCTGAAAATATATAGGAAATGTTATATTGATATTCATACATTCATTCCAACCTGTTATACATCTAATGGTAATATTAGTGTTATGGTTTATCATGAAGTGTGTGTGACTTTTGCCTCAATAGTGGTTATGGAAATCCAAAATTATGTGTTTAGAAAGAAGTCTCATGAAAAGACTAGTCAAGAAACATGGAGGAATACATGTGTTCTGAAGCAGGATGTGATGGAAAGTGAAAAAAATTCATATAAATTTGCTAACTTGTGGATTAAATATATACCCTATGATGTGCATAAACTGAAGAAATAGTAATTTACCAGTGTTGAAAAAAAATGAACGTCAAAATACATATCATGTCCCATAGGAATCTACTTGCATTGATGTTAAACATGGTCAGTAACTGTAGAAATATTAGGATTTGTATGCACAATTCACTGTAGTTAGTTTTCAGTACTAGGAAACAAATATGTATTTCAGGTGGATCAATATTTCTGAAAATAATCTTGTGAAAAGTTGATAATAAATCCACATACATGAACATGAATGAATTGAGGGAGTGTATAATAAGCACATATATTTTATATTTTGAAAAATCTGGACAGTAAATATATATATATATATATATATTTATACCTACACACACACACACACACACACACACACACACACACAGACATTTAAAAGTAGCAATATATGCCAATCGAAATACATCATGAAATATATATCATCCACAAATCCAAAAATCTTCATTTTACTGAACATAGATTTATGTATAATGTTGTTCAACTAGGAAGCTCACCCATAGTTTGAATTTTAATTTCCAACAGCGTTTAGGAGGAGTGATCTCTTCTCACAATTTGTATCTGCCATGTCAGCAACCTCATAAGTATTTACTTGTGATACCAGGTAGGATTGTATATGTGCATATAAAAATACATGGGCTGAATAGGGTACAGAGAAATGGAGACAGGAATTCACATATTTGTTAACTTTAAATACACATGAATAGAAGGAGGGACAGAGCCACCAACTGCACCTGCAAGGTAGGCGGACCCTCCACCCACCGGTAGAACAGGCCTAGCGGCCCGCCAATCGTAAAAGACACATCGCACTGGTTGGGGAAAGGGGAGAGCCACCGCCCGGCTGCAAGGTACGCGGACCTGCGACCCACAGGCAGAACAGGCCCAGAAAACCGCGGTGGGGCAGAGGCGCCACTTGCGACGCCAAGGTTGGTGAACAGCAACCCACCGGCAGAACAGGCCCAGCGGCCTTCAGAGGGGCAGAGACGCCCCCCGCGCCTGCGAAGTAGGTGGACCTGCGAACATGGACAGACCAGGCCCAGGGACCCGACAGGGTGATAGACACATCACCAGGTTGGGGGAGGGTCCGAGCTGCCGCCTGTGCCTGCAAGGCAGGTGGACTTCTGACCCACCGGCACAAGAGGCCCTGTGACTTGCCAGCGTGTTAGACACATCACCCCGGTTTGGGAAGGAGTAGAGCCGCCACCCGCGGCTGCAAGGTAGACCGACCTTCAACCCACAGACAGAAGAGGCCCAGCGTCATGCGGAGGGGCAGAGCCGACAACCGCACCTGCAGGATAGGTGGACCTGTGACCCACTGGCAGAACAGGCCCAGCGCCAGCATAGGGGTAGAGCTGCTGCCCGCTCCTCCAAGGTAGGAAGACCTGCTACCGACTGGCAGAACAGGCCAAGCAGCCTGCTGGTGAGGTAGGCACATTGCCCTATTTGGAGGAGGGGCAGAGCCACGGCCTGCGCCTGTGAGGGAGACTTTGCAACTATAAAAGAGCAGTATAAATATTTAGGGGTAAAATTCAATAACACAACAATTTGAACAAACAGAAAGATACGCGAACAGTATGAAAAGACAAGGAAAGAAAGGACACAAGCAATGAAGGTCAACTCAACATTAGAAGAGGTAATACCTGCAGCAGATGGAATGTCAGATAAAGAATTCAAAACATACATACTTCAGATGATCTGGAGTCTCAAGGAAGTCATTAGACAGCAAAATCAGACAATGAAAGATCACTTTGACAATGAATTACATAAACAAATCCAAGAAGCAAAAGATCAACTATACAGGGAGATAGAGGTTATAAAAAACAAACAAACAGAAATCATAGAAATGCAGGAAGCAATAAACCAACTTAAAAACTCAATTGAGAATACTACCAGCAGAGGAGATCATTTAGAAGATGGAACATCAGACAATGTATTTCAACTTGAAAAGAACCGAGACAGCTAGCAAGACTGTTAAGAAACCATGAGCAGAACATCCAAGAAATATGGGATAACATAAAGACACCAAACTTAAGAATCATTGGGATACAGGAAGGTATAGAGGTCCAAACCAAAGGAATGAGAAATCAATTCAATGAAATAATATGGGAAAACTTCCCAGACTTGAAGAATGAGACAGAATCCCAAATCCTAGAAGCCTACAGGATTCCGAATGTGCAAAATCATAAGAGATCCACATTTAGACATATTATAATGAAGATGCCAAACATACAGAATAAGGAGAGGATTTTAAAAGCTTCAAGAGAAAGGAAGCAGATTATATTTAGCGGTAAACCAATCATTATAACAGCTGATCTTTCAACACAGACTCTGAAAGCTAGAAGATCCTGGAATAACATTTTTCCAAAGCTGAAAGAAAATGGGTTTCAACCAATAATTGTGCATCCAGCGAAATTAAGCTTCAGGATGGAAGATGAAATTAAAACCTTCCATGATAAACAAAATTTAAAAGAATTTGCAGCTAGAAAACCATCTCCTCAAAACATCCTCGGCAAAAGATGATCGGAAGAGGAAATGGAAAATAACAATGAAAACCAACAGTGGGAGGTAGTACAGTAAAGGGGGGAAAATAATCAAAGAAAAACAAACAATGCTTAGTAACATAAAAAAACAAATATGGCTGGAAGAACAACCCATATCTCAATAATAACCGTAAAAGTTAATGGCTTAAACTCACAAATTAAGAGACACAGGATAGTAGAATGAATCACAAAACAAGACCCAACAATATGCTGCCTACAGGAGACGCAATTGATTGGAAAAGACGTACATAGACTGAAGGTGAACAGTTGAGAAAAATCATATCACTCATATGGACTTCAGAAACAAGCAGGAGTGTCCATACTCATATAAAATAAAATAGATTTCAAGCCAAAGTTTATCAAAAGGGATAAAGAGGGACACTACATACTGCTCAACGGAACCATACACCAACAAGACATAACAATCATAAATGTATATGCCCCAAACAATGGTGCAGCTATGTTCACTAAACAAACTCTTCTCAAGTTCAAGAGTCTAATAGACCACCGTACAATAATCATGTTAGACTTCAACACACCTCTCTCACTACTGGACAGATCTTCCAAACAAAAGTTGAATAAGGAAACAATAGAAATCAATAACACAATTAATAAATTGGACTTAATTGACATATATAGAATATACCACCAAACAACAAGCAGTTACACTTTTTTCTCAGTAGCACATAGAAACCTCTCAAAAATACATCATATATTATGTCACAGGGCAACTCTTAGAAAATATAAAGGAGTACAGATAATACCAGGCATCTTATCTGATCATAATAGAATGAAACTGAAAATCAATGGTAAAAGAAGGAAGGAAAAATCATCCATCACTTGGAGAATGAACAATAGACTACTGAATGATCAATGGGTTATCGAAGACATCTAGGAGGAAAATAAAAAATATCTTAGAGATAAATGAAAAGACAGACTGAACATATCAGAATCTAGGGGACACATTGAAAGCAGTTCTAAGAGGAAAATTCATTGCCTGGAGTACTTTCCTAAAAAAGGAAAAAAGACAACAAATAAAAGATCTCATAGTTCATCTCAAAATTCTAGAAAAACATGAGAAAACAACAGCAAAAGAAGTAGAAGGCAAGAAATTGTTAAAATCAGAGCTGAAATTAATAAAATTGAAACAAAAGAAACAATTGAAAAATTGACAAAACTAAAAGTTGATTCTTTGAAAAAATAAATAAAATCGACAGACCCTTAGCCATGTTAAGGAAGAGAAGAAGAGAGAGAACTCAAATTACTAGCATACGGGATGAAAATGGCAATATCATAACAGACACTTCAGAAATACAGAAGGTAATCAGAAATTATTTTGAATCCTTATACTCCAATAAATTAGAAGATAGTGAAGGCATCAATAAATTTCTTAAGTCATATGATCTGCCCAGATTGAGTCAGGGGGATATAGATAACCTAAACAGACCAATATCAATTGAGGAAACAGAAGAAATCATCCAAAGACTACCAACTAAGAAAAGCCTAGGATTGGATATATATACAGCAGAGTTTTACAAAACCTTTAAAGCGGAACTAATACCAATAGTTTTCAAGATATTTCAGGAAATAGAAAAAGAGGGACAACTTCCAATTTTATTCTAGGAGGCCAATATTACCCTGATTCCTAAACCAGACAAAGACACTTCAAAGAAACAAAACTACAGACCAATATCTCTAATGAACCTAGATGCAAAAATTCTCAATAAAATTCTGGCAAATCAAACACAAAAACATATTAAAAAAATGTGCAACATGATCAAGTAGGATTCATCCCTGGGATGCAAAGCTGGTTCAATATATGGAAATCAATAATTGTTATTCACCTCTTCAATAGACTTAAAAATAAGAACCATATAATCATCCCGATATATGCAGAAAAAAACATTCGACAAGGTATAGCAACCCATTCTGTTCAAAACTCTAGAAAAACTAGGGATAATAGGAACATACCTCAATATTGTAAAAGCAATCTATGCTAAGCCTCAGGCCAGCATCATTCTAAATTGATAAAAACTGAAGGCATTCTCTCTAAAATCTGGAACAAGATAGGGATGCCCTCTCTCAACACTTCTGTTCAACATAGTTTTCGAAACACTGGCAAGAGCAATTAGAAAAATGAAAGAAATTAAAGGCGTAAAAAAAAGGAAAAGAAGAACTTAGATTATCACCATTTGTATCTGACATGATTATGTACCTAGCAGACCCAAAAGGGTCTACAAAAACCTATTAGAGCTAATAAATGAATTCAGCAAAGTGGCAGGATATAAAATCAACACGCATAAATCAAAGTATTTCCTGTATATCAGTGACAAATCCTCTGAAATGGAAATGAGGAAACCACTCCACTCAGAATATCCTCAAAAAAATAAAATACTTGGGAATCAACCTAACAAAAGAGGTGAAAGACTTACACAATGAAAACTACAGAACCCTAAAGAGAGAAATAGAAGAAGATCTTAGAAGATGAAAAAATATACCCTGTTCATGGATACGCAGAACTAACATCATCAAAATGGCGATATTCCCAAAAGTTCTCTGTAGGTTTAATGCAATGCCAATCAAAATCACAACGGCATTTCTTGTGGAAATAGATAAAACAATAATAAAATTCATATGGAAAAATAAAAGACTTAGAATAGCAAAAACAATGCTAAGCAGGAAGTGTGAATCAGGCGGTAGAGCGATACCAGACCTCAAACTATACTACAGAGCAATACTAACATAAAGAGCATAGTACTGGTACCAAAATAGGTGGTTGGACTAATGGTACATAATAGGGGACACAGAAACAAATCCACAAAACCACAACTATCTTATATTTGATAAAGGGGCTAAAAGCATGCAATGGAGGAAGGATAGCATCTTCAAAAACTAGTGCTGGGAAAACTGGAGTTCCATATGTAACAAAATGAAACTGAATCCCTTTCTCTCGCCATACACAAAAGTTAAGTCAAAATTAATCAAACAGCTTGATATCAAATCAGAGACACAGCTTCTGATAGAAGAAAACCTTGGCTACGATGTACATACTGTGGGGTCGGGCTCCAAATTCCTCAATAGGACACCCATAGCACAAGAGTTAATAACTAGAATGAACAAATGGGATAAAAATAAAAAATCAAACTAAATAGATTTTTTAAATAGATTTTTCTCAGTAACAAAAACAATAAGAGAGGTAATTAGAGAGCCTACATCCTGGGAACAAATCTTACTCCTCACACTTCAGAGAGAGCCCTAATTTCCAAAGTATACAAGGAACTCAAAAAATTAAACAATAAGAAAACGAATAATGCAATCAACAAATGGGCCAAGGACCTGAACAGACACTTCTCAGAGGAGGACATACAATCAATCAACAAGTCCATGAAAAAATGTTCACCATCTCTAGCAGTCAGAGAAATGCAAAACAAATCCACCCTAAGATACCATCTCGCTCCAGTATGAGTGGCAGCCAATATGAAGTCAAACAACAACAAGTGGTGGCGAGGATGTGGGGAAAAGGGTACACCTGTACATTGCTGGTGGGACTGCAAATTGGTGCAGCCAATTTGGAAAGAAGTATGGAGATTTCTTGGAAAGCTGGGAATGGAAACATCATTTGACCCAGCTATTTTTCTTCTCAGTCTATTCACTAAAGACCTAAAAAGAGCATCGTACAGGGACACTGATAAATCGATGTTCCTAGCAGCACAATTCACAATAGGAAGACTGTGGAACCAAACTCGGTGCCCTTCAAAAGATGAATGGATAAAAAAAATTGTGGCATTTATACACAATGGTGTATTATTCTGCATTAAAAAATGACAAAATCATAAAATTTGCAGAGAAATGGATGGCATTAAACAGATTATGCTAAGTGAAGAGAGCAAAAGCCTAAAAAACAAATGCCAAATGTTTTCTTTGATATAACGAGAGTAACTAAGAACAGAGTTGCGAGGAAGAGCATGAGAAGAAGTTTAACATTAAACAGGGATGACAGGTGGGAATGAAAGGAAAGAGAAGGGAAATTGCATGGAAATGGAAGGAGATCCTCATGGTTATACAAAATTAAATACAAGAGGAAATGAGAAGAAAGGGGAATAAAACAAGGGGAAGAAATAAATTACAGTAGGTGGTGTAGAGAGAGAAGATTGGAGGGAAGGGGATGGGAGATAGTAGATAGGAAAGACAGCAGAATACAACAGACACTATAGCAATATGTAAAACAGTGGATGTGTAACCAATGGGATGCTGCAATCTGTATACGGGGAAAAATGGAAGTTCATAACCCACTTGAATCAAAGTGTGAAGTATGATATGTCAAGAACTATGTAATGCTTTGAAGATCCAACAATAAAAATTAAAGGAAAAAAAAAACTCATGGAGAACTATTTCAATAAAAATTGACTAGATTTATAACACCTACACTTTATCATGCAAAAGGAAGTCCAACTATACACCATGCCTCCTCTGAACTTCTTGTATTTCTATTCTGTTTGGGTTATTTTTCTCCATCATATTAGGAATAGTAGTCTGAGTCTAGTAGGGTATGCGTTAGTGTCAGAGATTCAGTATTTCGAATGGAAAATAGGAAAATGAATCCAATGTGTATGCAAACATGTGCTACATGAAAATCTTCCCACTCTCATCCACAACAATGCCTTCACGTCACCTTCGCCCCAAATAAGAAACAATTAGAGGAGAAGAGTTAGAAATTCTGTGAATATATATCTGGAATAGAAAATGCTCAGGAGTTCACAAACTTCGATGTAATAGAGGAGTCTTCCAACGTAAGGGACAGGGTAAACACTCCAGAAATATGGAGGTCTGCTGGCCTAAAAAAATTCTTGAGAAACTACCTCTGAGGATGGGCACTTGAAATATATGTTGTTGTAAGGAGTTTTAGCTTCCTTTGTATAGAGACCATCAAAGCTGTGTCTGCATCTATGTTTCCTGGAGGACATTCTTTCTTATTTTCCAATGCACATGAGGCAGCAGTGCTGAATTCTCACGTTGTAGGTAAATTGTGACCACTGGGGGCTAAGTGTCTCCCCGTGTGGACAGTGAAGCTTTTTGGTCATCCTCAACTTTTCGTGGTTTTTTCCTGCTGCTGCACTGGGAGTTTGGTATTTACTTTATGAAATACAAGGAGTTCAACTGGGACACAGTGCTGGAGGGAGTTCTGTCACGTGTGGTTTTTCAGGGTCTGCAAGAGAATGCAACAATCAGGCTTCATTCCCACATAGCTTGCCCCCTTGTCCATAGCAACCTGATTCTGCACATTGCCCTGAAAACTATCCATATAACAAGATGCCTTTACATTCAAGGGTCTCCTCACTGCACCGTGTCAGTGTCAATCCATTTGGAAATCAATGGCAAATCCACATGGCCCCACCACAGATGATTTATCACACACCTGCACACCACAGCTTTGGCCCCACTACTCAGGAGGGTCCAAATTACTGGCAACTCTGTTCTGCACAATTTTCCTTAAACCCATTTAATCAAGCCACTGTCTGGTACACCACAAACTCACACCCACACCCACAATGGCACCTCCTTCCCCCAAGTAGGACTGTGACTATCTGGAGTGTCCTCTGACTGGTGGGCCATAATATTTTCCCCCCGAAATGGCCTGTCATGTCTCAGATCTGGTCTCCTTTGCCAACTCTGTAAAACTGTGAGGAGTCAGCGGTTAGCCACTACCTGCAATCTCAGGAAAAGACCCTCTTCAGAGCTCTACTGGCAATTGGCCCTCCTCACATCAGTAGTTACCAAGAAGGTCTGACTCTGTACTTTGTAAATCCAAAAAAGTGGGCCCACTGGGACTGGTACTGCGACTGGCTCTGGGTACCTGGCTTCTTGGATCCCAAGTTCATAGAGTTCCGTCACCAAGGAAGTTAGGTAGGTCACTTCCTTCAGGAACTGAATGAGGTCGCTGCCTTGGCAACCACTTTGTCCTAACAGTTGCTTCCATGGGTCCCATGAGATGGAGGCTGCCCCTACTTCCTGTGAAAATTTGACTACTTAGAATGGAATATCAACAATAGGCACGTGGGAACAGCTGTACACGCAGGGCTGGTTTGGTCCATCTTCTCTATATTAAGAAGAGAGAGGCTGATTCAGACACATCCCTTTTTCCTGTCCAGGTCGTTTGCCATGGAAAATGGCTTTTGCTCTCTCAGGTCCTTCATAGCTGCCTACATCTTCTCCAGGGATCATTTCTGCATGGAACTTTGAGGTTCTCAGTAGTTTGCAGATAACCTACATTCCTTTATTGTAAGGCGAACTCTGTCCCTGCTCTTTTGTAATGTTAGATTGAGGCAACAGTATAGAACTCAATAACACAATTAATAACATTGACTTAATTGACATATACAGAATAAATCACCCAACATCAAGCAGTTACACTTTTTTATCAGCAGCACATGGATCCTTCTCAAAATAGATCATATATTACATCACAGGGCAACTCTTAAACAATATAAAGGAGTAAAGATAATGCCATGCATCTCATCTGATCATAATGGAATGAAACTGAAAATCAATGATAAAAGAAGTAAAGAAAAATCATGCATCACTTGGAGAATAAACAATAGGTTACTGAATGATCAATGGGTTTTAGAAGACATCAAGGAGGAAATTAAAAAATTCTTAGAGATAAATGAAAACACAGACACAACATATCAAAATCTATGGGACACATTGAAAGCAGTTTTAAGACGAAATTTCATTGCTTGGAATTCATTCCTTAAAAAAAGAAAAAAACCAACAAATTAATGATCTCATACTTCATCTCAAAACCCTAGAAAAAGAAGAAGAAAACAACAGAAAAAGAAGTAGAAGGCAAGAAATAATTAAAACCAGAGCTGAAATTAATGAAATTGAAACAAAAGAAACAATTAAAAAAATTGACAAAACTTAACGTTGGTTCTTTCAAAAAATAAATAAAATCGACAGAACCTTAGACATTTTAATGAAGAGAAGAAGAGAGAGAACTCAAATTACTAGCATACGGGATGAAAAAGACAATATCACAACAGACACTTCAGAAATACGGAAGATAATCAGAAAATATTTTGAATCCTTATACTCCAATAAAATAGAAGATAGTGAAGGCATTGATAAATTTCTTAAGTCATCTGATCTGCCCAGATTGAGTCAGGAGGATATGGACAACCTAAACAGACCAATATCAATGGAGGAAATAGAAGAAACCATCCAAAGACTATCAACTAAGTAAAGCCCAGGACCGGATGTGTATACAGCGGAGTTTTAAAAAACATTTAAAGAGGAATTAATACCAATACTTTTCAAGCTATTTTAGGAAATAGAAAAAGAGGGAGAACTTCCAAATTCATTCTACGAGGCCAACATCACCCTGATTCCTAAACCAGAGAAACTCACTATAAAGTAGCAAAACTACAGACCAATATCTCTAATGAACCTAGGGGCAAAAATCCTCAATAAAATTCTGGTGAATCGGATACGAAAACATATCAAAAAATTGTGCACCATGAGCATGTAGGATTCATCCATGGGATGCAAGGTTCGTTCAATATACAGAAATCAATAAATGTTATTTCCCACATCAATAGACTTAGAAATAAGAACTATATGATCATCTCGATAGATGCAGAAAAAGCATTCAACAAAGTACAGCATCCCTTTATGTTCAAAACTCTAGAAAAACTAGGGATAACAGGAACCTACCTCAATACTGTAAAAGCGATCTATGCTAAGCCTCAGGCTAGCATCATTCTGAATGGAGAAAAATTGAAGGCATTCCCTCTAAAATCTTGAACAAGACAGGGATGCCATCTCTCACCATTTCTGTTCAACATAGTTCTAGAAACACTGGCCAGAGCAATTAGACAGACAAAAGAAATTAAAAGCATAAAAATAGGAAAAGAAAAACTTAAATTATCACTATTTGCAGATGACATGATTCTATACCTAGCAGACCCAAAAAGGGTCTACAAAGAAACTATTAGAGATAATAAATGAATTCACCAAAGTGGCTGGATGTAAAATCAACATGCACAAATCAAAGGCATTCCTGTATATCAGCGAAAAATTGTCTGAAATGGAAATGAGGACAACCACTCCATTTACAATATCCTCAGAAAAAATAAAATACTTGGGAATCAACCTAACAAAAGAGGTGAAAAACTTATACAATGAAAACTACAGAACCCTAAAGAGAGAAATAGAAGAAGATTTTAGAAGATGGAAAAATATACCTTGTTCATGGATAGGCAGAACTAACATCATCAAAATGGCGATATTACCAAAAGTTCTCTATAGGTTTAATGCAATGCCAATCAAAATCCCAACGGCATTTCATGTAGAAATAGAGAAAGCCATCATGAAATTCATATCGAAAAATAAAAGACCCAGAATAGCAAAAACAATGCTAAGCAGAAAGTGTGAATCAGGCGGTATAGCGATACCACACATCAAACTATACTACAGAGCAATAGTAACACAAAGAGCATGGTACTGGTACCAAAACAGGCGGGTGGACCAATGGTACAGAATAGAGGACACAGAAACCAATCCAAAAAACTACATACTATCTTATATTTGATAAAGGGGCTAAAAGCATGCAATGGAGGAAGGATAGCATCTTCAACAAATGGTGCTGGGAAAACTGGAAATTCATATGAAAAAAAATGAAACTGAATCCCTTCCTCTCGACATGCACAAAAGTTAACAAAAAATGGATCAAGGAGCTTGATATCAAATCAGAGACACGGCGTGTGATAGAAGAAAATGTTGGCTACGATCTACATACTGTGGGGTCGGGCTCTAAATTCCGCAATAGGACACCCATAGCACAAGAGTTAATAACAAGAATAAAGAAATGGGACTTAATCAAACTTAATTTTTTTTTCTCAGCAAAAGAAAGAATAAGAGAGGTAAATAGGGAGCCTACATCCTGGGAACAAATCATTACTCTTCACCCTTCAGATAGAGCCCTAATATCCAGAGTATACAAAGAACTCAAAAATTAGACAATAAGATAAAAAATAACCCAATCAACAAATGGCCCAAGGACCTGAACAGACACTTCATAGAGGAGAAATACAATCAATCAACAAGTACATGAAAAAATGCTCACCATCTCTAGCAGTCAGAGAAATGCAAATCAAAACCACCATAAGATACCATCTCACTCCAGTAAGATTGGCAGCCATTATGAAGTCAAACATCAACAAGTTTTGGCGAGGATGTGTGTAAATGGGTACACATGTACATTTCTGGTGGGGCTGCAAATTGGTGCAGCCAATTTTGAAAGCGGTATGGAGATTTCATGGAAAGCTTGAAATGGAACCCACCACTTGACCCAGCTACTACTCTTCTCGGTCTATTTCATAAAGACCTAAAAAGAGCATGGTACATGGACACTGCTACATTGATGTTCATAGCAGCACGATTCACAATAGCAAGAGTGTGGAACCAACCTAGATGCCCTTCAATAGACGAATGGTTAAAAAATATGGCATTAATTCACAATGGAGTTTTACTCAGCATTAAAAAATGACAAAATCATAGAATTTGCAGGGAAATGAATGGCATTAGAGCAGATTATGCTAAGTGAAGGAAGCCAATCCCTAAAAAACAAATGCCAAATGTCTTCTTTGATATAAGGAGAGTAACAAAGAACAGAGTAGGGATAAAGAGCATGAGAAGAAGATTAACATTAAACTGGGATGAGAGGTAGGAGGGAAAGGGAGAGAGAAGGGAAATTACATGGAAATGGAGGAAAACCCTCAGGGTTATACAAAATTACGGACAAGAGGAATTGAGGGGAAAGGGAAAAATACAAGGGGAAAAATAAATTACAGTATAGGGGGTAGAGAGAGAAGATGGGAGGGGAGGGGAGGGAGGGGGGATAGTAGAGGATAGGAAAGGCAGCAAAATACAACAGACACTAGTATGGCAATATGTAAATCAATGGATGCGTAACTGATATGATTTTGCAAACTATATACGGGATAAAAATGGGAGTTCATAACTCACTTGAATCAAAGTGTGAAATATGATATATCAAGAACTATATAATGTTTTGAACAACAAACAACAAAAGTTAAAAAAACACATGGAGAACTATTTCAACAAAAATTGACTAGATTTATAACTCCAATTCTACATAATGCAAAAGGCAAGTCCAATTATACACCATGCCTCCTCTGAAATGCTTGTATGTCTATTCATTTTGGGTTATTTTTCTCCATTATATTAGGATTAGGAGTCAGAATATAGAGTCTAGTAGGGTATGGGTTAGTGTGAGTGATTCAGTATTTCGAATGAAAATTAGGAAAATGAATCCAATGTTTATGCAAATATGTGCTAAAAATAATCATCCCACTCTCATCAAGAACAATGCCTTGACATTACCTTCGCCCCAGTTAGACACAATTAGAGGAGAAGAGTTAGAAAATCTATGAATACTTATCTGGAATGGAATATGCTCAGGAGTTCACAACTTGGGGGTGGTAGAAGAGTTTCCAAAAGTAAGGGACAGGTAAACACTTCACAAACATGGTGCTCTGCTGACCGGAAGACTTATGAGAAACTGCCTCTGAGTTTGGGCACTGGAAATATATGTTGTAGTCAGGAGCTTTAGCTTCCTTTGCAGTGAGACCATCAAAGCTGGGTCTGCATCTATGTAACCTGGAGCACATGTTTTCTTATTCTTTAATGAACATGAGGCAGTAGTGCAGAATTCTCTCTTTGTATGTAAACTGTGGCCAATGGGGGCTAAGTGTCTTCCTGTGTGGACTCTGAAGCCATGTGGTCATCCTCCATTTTCATGGTCTTTCTAGCTGCTGCAATGGGAGTTTGGTGTTTGCTTCACGAAATACAAGTAGTTCAACTGGGGACACAGTGCTGAAGGGATTTCTGTCATGTGTGGTGGGTCAAGGTCTGCCAGGAGAATGCACAACCAGTCTTCTATCCAACATAGACTTCCCCCCTTGTCCCTAGCAACTTGATTCTGAAACATTGCCCTGAAACCTCTCCATATAACAAGATGCCTTTACATGCAAGGGTCTGCTGGCTGCACCATGTCAGTCAAAAGCCATTTGGAAGCCAATGGCCAATCCACATGACACCAACACAGATGTTTAATCACACACCTGCCCACCACTGTTCTAGGCCCACTACTCAGCAAATTCCAACTTACTGGCATCTCTGTTCTACACGATTTTCATGAAACCCAGTGATTCAAGGCACTGTCTGGTACACTCATGATCAGCAACAGGACATCCAAAGGTTCTCCAGTGCCACCTGGTCATGGGAATTTCAAAAATTTCATGTTATTTATCTAGCCATTTTTCAAGTATCAAGTTGGATGCACTGGTTTTTCAATTCATTCAGGAACCATTAAACGGTGAGGATGAAAGCTCTGGAGAACTCTAAAAGGCAACGCTTCCCAACGAGTGGCCAAAATGTCACATGAAGCCTGACCCATTGATGTCTACTCAATGTGAGTTCAATATGTGTTTTGACTCTTTACTATGGTTGCCAAGTCTTTCAGAATAAAATCGTCTTATATCCTGGTGGAGATTCCCAGTGCACTGTGGAAAGACACCCTGAGACTAGATCTCAGTTTCCAAGGGCGACTCTCATGTGTGGCCTCCTAAAATCCCACCAAAATTAATGGCAATACTTCCCTGAAGTCAGTTCCAGAACTCAGTCTCTAAGGGGAATCACACCAGAGTTCAGGTCCAGGTGTACCCAGTCATCTCTTCCAACCAGCACACAAATGACCACTATTAAAACCAAAACACTGCCACATGGCCCTCATCATCTTCCATATAGACACTCATCGTAACCTCTGGATGGAATTTTCCATGAGGGGCGAAGCCCAAGACAGTTTCCAAAATAAACTCCCTTGCCCCTCATTTGCCTTAAGTCAGGGTGACCTAGACACCCTTCCTGTGAACCAGGAGTGATCAAATAGGCCTGCCGTTAATACTGTTCTGATTCTCCAATTTAATCCTACTGATTGTCAGGTATAAATCCTTTATGTGAGTTGGAGGCAATAGAAAACCCAAGCACACATGGGATCTTTCTTTAGATCTATCACCTTCTGAGAATCAAAGCCCCAACCTCACACAGGGCCAAGAGGCTGATTCAGACACATCTCTTTCCAAAGCAATTAAGCAAAGATCCACAGGTGATGCCCATTCATTTCCATTTGAAAAATGTTTTCTTCAGGCTTCAGAAAGGGGTGGCCTGAGGCAAATACCTTCCTCACATTCAGGGCAACATAACCATAGGTAAGCAAATGGGCCAAAGCAAGGTTTTTAAACTGAGACTTTACTGGTTACACTGATATCTGAGTTTTCTGAGATGTTCCCATTCCCTTCAGCTATCCATTACATGGCCATGTAACAGATTTTGGAGGTGGTACATATCTTGGCCACAAAACCATGAGCCTATTCTGGAGAGAGGCCAGAAATCAAGATGTGTACAGGACCTTAGGAAGATAGTAGGTGTTGCCCATCCATAAGGCAAGCCACAGTCCATTTATAAAGTGGGCAGGATGAATGCTGGGAAGCTTCCAACTAGACAGGAAACCTCCATTAATGCATTCTCTTTTCTAAAGACTACAACCACGAACACAGTGGATACACAGACATAGAAACACTCGCCTTGCCAAACGACTTCCTAGAAACAGTCAACTCCAAACCATACAAACCACCATTCCTTCCTATTTTCAGAACATGAGACAAAACCACAAACTCACATCCACATCCACAAAAGCACCTCCTTCCCTGAAGTAGGTCTGTGACTATCTGGAGTGTCCTCTGACTGGTGGGCCATACTATGTTCCCCCAAAATGGCCTGGCCTGTCTCAGATCTGTTCTTCTTGGCCCACTCTACGAAGTTGTCAGCAGGCAGAATTGAGCCAATACCTGCTATCTAGGGAAAGGCCCCTTTTCTGAGCTCTACTGGCATTTGGCCATCCTCATATCATTAGGTACCAAGAAAGACTGACTCTGTCCTTGGTAAATCCAAACAAGTTCGACCACTGGGACTGGGACTGGGACTGGCTCTGGGTGCCTGGCTTCGTGGATCCCAATTTCAGAGAGTTCCATCACCAATGAAGTTAGGTAGGTCACCTCCTTCAGGAACTGAATGAGATTACTGCCTTGGCAACCACTTTGTCCTAACAGTTGCTTTCATGGGTCTCATGAGATGGAGGCTGCCCCTACTTTCTGTGACACTTTGACAAGTTTGAATGGTATATCAACAATGGCCACCCGGGAACACCTCTCCACGCAGGTCTGGTTTCGTCCATCTTCTCTACATTAAGAAGAGAGAGGCTGATTCATACACATCCCTTCGTTATCACAAGGTGTTTGCCATGGAAGATGGCTTTTGCTCTCTCAGGTCCTTCATAGCTGCCTACATCTTCTCCAGGGATCATTTCTGCATAGAAATTTGAGGTTCTCAGCAGGTGTAAGATCCCCTACATTCCTGTATTGTAAGATGAACTCTGTCCCTGCTCTTTTGTAATGTTAGATTGAGGCAACAGTGTATGGTTAGGGATAATAACAGGATCGATTTGGTTTAGGAATCATTCTGTGGGATGAATAATGGTATTGGGAACCTGCAATATTTATAGGAATACAGATGTGATATATAAGTATGTAAACAGAAATCTAGGTGAGATTTGAAGTTCAGAAGAGCATTGGGCAATTGATTGCGATACATAGCTTTAAATTACATTCTGCACACATGTCTCAGATAAGTCGATATACAATGCCATAGGACTTGTACCTTGGATGATTGAATGTAGAGGAGAACATCCACTCAAACAGGGATAATCAATAGGATCAGGAAGATAGTCGGTAGATTTTGGAACAAGGGTGAATTTAGTATTTGTACCAAAAGTTCTTTAGCAATTGGGTTTTGGTTAGAGAGTGAATATCAATGTCAGCACATGTGAAGGGTCAGTCACAATGATGAACTGGGGAAAATATGTAGGAAAGCCGATATCAATAGAGACATTAGGAAATCAGGCAAAGTACAGGGTGAGTGATAGTATTAGACATTTTCAACAGTTTTGAGGTTGAATATATTAGGAAGAAACAAATATGTAGTCACCGATAGGATTGACATTTGAGAGCGTTATGCAAGCTGGACATGGATGTTTTTAGTAATCCATGTTCAGTGTCCATTTAGGCTTTGGTACAATCACACGTGTGAATTTTGCATTTTGCGTCCAGAATATTACTGTGATAACATGCATATTTAGATCAGGTGACATGAGTATTTCTTCCTCTATTACTGGGAGCAATATTTTGAAAACGTATAAATTAGTATTGGGGGTACAAAGAGGTGTACCCTGTGTCTATGAATATAGATAATGCATGAATAGACCATACTGTGAATAAATAATATAACTGGTTCCACTTTAAATCATGGATTGAATTGATATCAGAAAATATATAAGAAATCTTATATTGATATACAATCATTCATTCCAAACAGTTATACATCTAATTGTGAAATGATAGTTATGGTTTATCATGAAGGGTGTGTGAGTTTTGCTTAAACAATTATAAAGAAAATCGGAAATAATATGTTTGGAAAGAAGTCTCACGAATAGACCAGTTAAGAAACCTGGAGTAATGCATGTGTTCTGAAGCAGGAAGTGATTGAAAGTGAAACAAATGCCTATAAATTTGCCAACTTGTGCAAGAAATATATACCCTCTGATGTGCATAAACTGAAGAAATAGTAATGTACCAGTGTTGAATAAAAATGAACATCAAAATACAAATCATGTCCCATAAGAGTCTACTTGCATTGCTGTTAAACTGGGGCAGTTACTGTAGAAATATTAGGATAATGCCGCAGTCTTGCTGGGCACAATCAGGAGCCACTTGTCAAAAGAAACTAACTTTATTTTTAAAACCACACACGCCAAACAAAACAGCCTCTCAGGAAAAACCCTCAGAGCCCCAACTGCCACCACTGGCTTCCCAAAAGCCTCTTCCTCCCACACAAGCCTCTCTCCACCTCCCACAATCCTCCTGCTCTTGAGGCCGATTGGCTAGGTCATGTGGGCAAAGCAAAATAAGTCCCCTAATGAGCAACTCCGTGATCTGAAAGGGCAGGGAAACAGCCCAATGAGCATCACCGCAGAGGAGCCAATCAGCTAGATGTTGCTGTGAGCCAATCATCAGCCAGCAGCTGGAAGTTTGCTGGCTTCTGGAATTTTGCTGGGGCCCCTTCGGATGTGGCTCTCAACATCTCCCCCTCTCTGTTTAAACAACACACATGTGGCTTAGGGACAGTGCCTGCCTTAGGTTGTCCAATAGTACATATGGTCCTTACCCGTTAAGTTGGTACCATTGCAATTGGATCTTACCCATCACTGACTACCGGTCCAGTTTACAGCAACACCTGTGGAGAGGTCTTTGTACCACCGGGGGGTGGTGAGGTTCTTTGCCTCACCTCTAATGGCCCCCAAACATTAGCTGGACGATAATGACACACAGAAGAGAGGAAGATACACCAAGCCAATTGATGGCTCCTTTTGGAAAAATTGTACCACCGATGACAACATCAGCAAATATACCCGAACACTACCACAAGTTGCTGCACAAACAGGTAGTTTACAATGCATACAGGAGAGTTCTCAATGTGTCTAGGCAAGTTCTGCAAGCATTTCAGTGATGGCTATTGCAGAAGCTGTAGATTGGTTTTATCTTTGATTTCACCAGCACTGCGATGAAGATAGGAATTCTGGCAATAATGGCTAAAGAAAAATTATGTAACATTCCAGAAGGCACTGAAAGAAAACAATTTTCTTAACTATTTACATTGTCTTGAAGATAATTATTAAATATAATGAAAAGGAAAGGTGAAAGAAAGGAAACAGATCTGTTAACCTCCTTTTTTTCAAATTTTAAAACAAACCTCAACAGCTCTTTACCCAATTTAAATTAAACCATTTAAATAATGTGAATAAAAAAATATTTGGATCCATTTTTTTTATGAGCGCTCATCATATATCATATATGGACATACAAACATTCAAACATATAACACAAAACAAAAGTGTGCACACATAATATAATACATACAACACATAACCTAATAGTAAAGGCCTTATAACTTTTTACACGTGAAATCTCCATTGCAATGTTCAAAAACTCTTTTGTCAAAAAATAGAACTGATCAGCAAAACATTAAACTAGGTCTGTATGAGCTCAAAAAACAAAATAGAATGTGGGAAAGGGCAATAATAAAATAGATAATGAAAAAAGCATCCTGGTTCTATCTCAGATGTAAGGATAGTCAAACTGGAATTTTGGATATCAGCTGATAAGGCCTTGAGTCAAATCATCTTCTTTTTGGATGTGCCCTGATATGTCTTATAAAGAATAGATCTTTTCTGTCCCAGATTAGACTTGTTATATTGGAAAGTAAAGAGAAAACAGTAGAGAAAGGAGAAATCTTACCAGCAACTTCAAGGGATACTATAGCATTAACTATATACTGACTATCGGAAAATAAATTAAATACAGAATATTTAAATATCTCAAAAGCTTGTAATACTGCATTAAGCTCTACCTTTTGAGCTGATTGTTTGGGTACTAAAAATTTATAAGTTTTATCAGGTATAACTATTGCTGCTGTACCATTATTTGATACATCAGTGAATATATTTGAAGCATTCATGATAAGTGTTTTTCTTCTCAATTTTGGAAAAATTACAGGATGCGATGACCAAAAAGACAATAAAGGGTTAGATGGTAAGTGGTTATCAAATGAAACATTAGATTGGACCATGATTATTGCCCAAGTATTTAACTCATTAGCTAACTCATCAATTTGATTCAGAGTATATGGAGTAAAAATTTTATTGGAAGAAATTCCAAACACTCCCTTTGCTGCTTTAATTCCTTTGAGTATTAATTATCCTAAAGCCTCAGGATACCTAGTAAGAATAGTGTAAGGAGAATAAGATAAATGTATCCATAATAATGGACCTTCTTGCCAAAATACTCCTGTAGGAATATTTTTTGTTGGTAGTACAATAAATAATAAAGGCAAATTTATATCAATTCTATCCAAATGCATATTTTCCATATATGTTTCATTGATTTTTAATGCCTTTCTTGCTTCAGGTGTTAACATGTGGGGTGAATTTTTATCTGATAGACCTTTTAGGATATCAAATAAAGGTCCCAACTCTCCTGTTGGTATACCTAGATAAGGCCTTATTCAATTTATGTCTCCTAATAACTTTTGAAAGTCGTTATGTGATTTGAGTTGATCTACTCGTATTTGAATTTTTGGTGGACTGACCATGGTTGAGGATAACAGAACTCCTAAATAATTAATTGGAAAATTTAATTGTACTTTATCTATTGCTATCTCTACATTATAATTTTTAATAAGTTTGTAAGTGTGGCATAACTTTCTAGCAATGTGTTTTTAACTTTGTGTGCTAATAATACATCATCCATATAGTGAAATATTTGTGTTCAGAATTTTGATTTCTAAGTGGCTGGATTACTTTGTTAACATAAATATGACACATAGTTGGGCTGTTAGCCATCCCTTGAGGGAGTACTTTCCATTCATATCTCTGATCAGGACCTTCATGATTCAGTGCAGGGATAGTAAAAGCAAAACCTGGACTATCCTTAGGATGAATTATAATTGAAAAAAAAACAATATTTAATATCTATAACTAAAACATACCAGGTTATTGGCAAAGCAGACAATTGAGGAATCCCTGATTGAGCAGGTCCCATAATAACCATCTCATTATTAATGGCTCTAAAATCTTGCAATAGTCTCCATTTACCAGATTTCTTTTTGATGACATAAATGGGAGTATTTTGGGGATATAGAGTCGGTTGTATATGTCCTTCTGCTAATTGTTGTTTTACCAGGTCATGGACTGCTTGTATCTTTTCTTTAGTCAGGGGCCACTGAGGAACCCATACTGTCTTTCTGATTTTCAGGTAATTTTTATTGTCTCAGTGGCCCTTTCTGAAAATCCAACCCATGTCTCTCTGTTCCTTGATCTATTTGTATTGGTGCTGCTATGACTTATTCTTGTTTTTCTAATCTTTTTTCTTTCCTAAAACCTTGTCTAGTCATAATAGTGGCTGCATTTTGGTTGATGTTATTTGTTAATGTGAAACCTAATTGATCTAGGACATCTCATCCCCATAAATTTATGGGAAGATGATCCAATACATATGGCTGTATAGTTCCTTCACATCCTTCAGGATCCTTCCTATCTAATACCATTTTACTTCTATGGGGATTAGTCGCCACTTATAGGCCTCGAAGCGTTTGAGTGGCTTGTTGTAATGGCCAATGTTTTTGCCATTCTTGACGAGAGATGATGCTAATGTCTGCACCTGTATCCAGTAGCCCATTCAATTCATGCCCTTGAATATTTAGTTTTAGCATGGGGCGAGAATCTAAATTTAAAGAAAGCATAGCCAAATCTACACCTGTGGAGCCTAATCCCTTGGAACATCTTTCTACAGTACGACTGGAAAATTTATCATATAGGCTGGGTATTATTAGTAACTGTGCTATTCTATCTCCTTGTGAAATTACTGATATGTCCTTTGGAGAACTGGCTATAATTTTTATTTCACCTTCATAATCGGGATCAATCACCTCAGGACTTATCATAAGTTCTTTTAGAGTAGAAGAGCTGCATCCCAATAATAAGCCCATGGTTCCTTTGGGAAGAGGTCCTTTTACCCCTGTGGGAATGATTTGAACTCCCATCTCTGGAGTTAGTACTGATCTGGCAGAGGTGCAGATGTCCAACACTGTGCTCCCTCTGGTTTGTCTGATGAGGGATCTGATGGACAATGTGTCCTGGGCACTACCCTGATGGGGTTGCTGGGTTCCTCCAGTGCTCTGTATATTTGTGGTTTGGGGCCCCGGAGCATTGGAACCCCCTGTCCATTTATTTGGCAATTGAGCCCAATGCCTTTCTCCATGATATCGTGGATAAACACCTGGTCCTTGTTCATTTTTTGATAATTGAGTACCCTCTATGGTGGTTTGAGAACAGCACTCATTAGCCCAATGTCTCCCTCTATGGCATTGTGGCCAAATACCTGGTATTCTACTCCTTTGATACCTAATATTGTTAAACCCTCCTTCTATGGGCCAATTCCTTTTAAAATGTCCTGTTTCTTCACATTGGTAGCATGTTCTTGGTGTGGCATCTAAAGCCTGTTTTACTGTAGCTGCCACAATTTGCCCTTGCTCATTAATGTATCTGGCAACTAAAGCCTGTTTTACTGCAGCTGCCATGACTTGCTCTTGTTCATTAATGTCTCTACATAATTAAATCAATGTGTTTAAATCTTCATTTTTCCATGGTCTAATGATATCTCTGCAACAACGATTCGCTTGCTCATAAGCCAGTTGTTTTAGTAATGGCATTGCTTGTTCTGTATTCCCAAAAACTCTGGTAGCTCTTTGAATAAGCCTATCTACAAATTCAGCATAAGGTTCATTAGCTCCTTGTATTACCTTAGATAATTGACCTTGTAAACCTCCATGTTCTTGTAAAGTCTTCCATGCCTTAATTGCATCTACACCAATTTGTGCACATACACCATGATCATATGCAATTTGCTGCTGCTGATCTTCATAAGGTCCCTTTCCTAACAACATATCTAGATTTCTCTGAGGATAACCAGCTCCTGCATTTCGCCTAGCTGTCTCCTTTCAACATTCCTCATTGGCAACCTTCCATAACATGCATTGTCCTCCATTTAGCACAACATTACACATATTAGCAGAATCCACTGGCTTCATGTTCAAGTTGTTAATGGATTCGACCATGATTACATTGAAGGGTGCTTGAGGACGATAGGTTGTTACAGCCTCTTTTAGCTGCTCCACTGTTTTGAAATTTAAAGCATGGTAAACACGCTGCCCTCCTCCCTCAAATACAGGGCATGTTAATATTTGAGATCTTGTCTCAGGATCCTAACTATCAACTGCGGGAGTTGGGGGCCTCCCAGCATAAGAAAGTGGCCTTGTTAGTTGGACACTTATGTCATCTGGTGATAGAAAGGTGTTAGTAGCAGTCTCCTGTTGTAAATTTCCCCTGATGTTTTGTACTGTTTTACACTTTCTTTCTATGTCTACCTAGCTTTAGAAGCCTTCTCTTTTACTTGAATTTTTTCCTCTGTCTGACTAGTTCGAGAGATGTTCTCTTTTACTTGAATAGTTTCCTCTATCTGACTAGCTTGAGAGACCTTCTCTTTTACTTGAATTTTTTCTTCTGTCTGACTAACTTGAGACACCTTCTGTTTTACTTGAATCAATATGTCTTCTTCTTCCTCTACCATTGACTGAACTGAAGGCTTTGAACTAAGCAAACAAGATATGAATGTCCACAATGGCAATGTGCCAACTGGCAGAATCCCTGGGCTTTTCTTTTCTATTCTTTTTAAATCTGCACCATGATGGTTCCATTGTGATATATTTAACAACTCCTCCTTAGAAAGCCATGGTCTACATTTTTGTATTGTATCAACAATTGCCATGACTGCTCTTGAATTTACTGGGATGCCTCCTTCCTCTAACAATTTACTTAACACTTTTTTGGTTTGTTTTTTACTAATTTTTGATCCCATATTTCTACTATAATACAAACCAACAAGATAACACCAAACAAAAAAAGAGATAGAACGAAATAAAAATGGAACAACAAAAAATTATTATAGCCTTTCTCCCTATCTGTTCCTCAGACACAAATAGTTTTTCCTCAGATGTGAGCAGTTTTTCTTCCATCTCACTCATCTCCAGGGACAGGCAACTTAAAACAAAAGAGGAATCATAAAATGGCTACCCATCCTCTCGCCCTGCCCTCAAGAGCGAGCAGTTTACCTTATCAGTTACCCTCAGTCGCTCCCCATATGAGCCACCAAATGCCGCTGTCTGGCTGGGCACAATCAGAATCCACTTGTCAAAAGAAACTAACTTTATTTTTAGAACCACACACGCCAAGCAAAACAGCCTCTCAGGAAAAATCCTCAGAACCCCAACTCCCAACACCAGCTTCCCAAAAGCCTCTCCCTCCCACACAAGCCTCTATCCACTTCTCACAATCCTCCTGCTCTTGAGGCAGATTGGCTGGGTCACGTGGGCAGAGCCAAAAAAGTCCCCCAGTGAGCAGCTCCATGGTCTGAATGGGCAGGGAAACAGCCCAATAAGCATCACCGCAGAGGAGCCAATCAGCTAGATGTTGCTGGGGCTGCTGTGAGCCAATCATAAGCTGGAAGTCTGAAAGGCGGGGAAACATCTCAATGAGCATCTCCAATGAGCATCACCACAGAGGAGACAATGAGCTAGAAGTTGCTAAGGCCGCTGTGAGCCAATCATCAGCCTGCAGCTGAAAGTTTGCTGGCACCTGGAAGTTTGCTGTGGCCCCTTCGGCTGTGACTATCAACAGGATACGTATGCACCATTCACTGAAGTTAGTTTTCAGTAATAGAAAACAAATATGAATTTCAGGTGGATGAATATTTCTGAAAATAATCTTGTGAAAAGTTGATTATAAATCCACATACTTGAACATGAATGAATTTAGGGAGTGTAAATAAGACACATATATTTCATATTTTGAAAAATCTGGAGAGTGTGTATGTGTGTATACACACACACACACACACACACAAATTTTAAAATGTAGCAACATATATGCCAATCGAAATTCACCATGAAATATACATCATTCACAGATCTAAAAATATTCAATTTACTTAACAGGGATTTATGTATAATGTTGTTCTCCTAGGAAGCTCACCCATAGGTTCAATTTTCAGTTCCAACAGCATCTAGGAGGAGTGATCTCTTCTCAAAATTTGTATCTGCCAAATCAGCTACCGCACAAAAATATACACGTGATAAAAGGTAGGATTCTTTATGTGCATATAAAATAGATGTGCTGAATAGGATACAGAGAAAGGGAGACAGGAATTCACATATTTGTTAACTTTAAAAACACATGGAGGACTATTTCAATTAAAAATTGACTAGAATTATAACACCTACTTGCAAAAGGCAAGTCCAAATATATACCATGCCTTCTCTGAACATCTTCTATTTCTTTTCTGTTAGGATTCTTTTTCTCCATCATATTAGGATTAGTAGTCAGATTCTAGTACAGTATGGGTTAGTGTCAGGGATTCAGTATTTCAAATGGAAAATAGGAAAATGAATCCAATGTGTATGCAAACATATGCTAAACAAAAATCTTTCCACTCTCATCCAGAAAAATGCCTTGACATTACCTTCGCCCCAAGTAAGACACAATTAGAGGAGAAGAATTAGAAAATCTGTTAATACATATCTGGAATGGAAAATGCTCAGGAGTTCACAACCTTGAAGGTGGTAGAGGAGTTTCCAAAAGTAAGGGAAAGGGTAAACACTCCAGAAACATGGAGCTCTGCTTGCCTAAAACTTCTTGAGAAACTGCCTCTGAGGTTGGGCACTTGAAATATACGTTGTTGTCAGAAGCTTTAGCTTTCTTTGTAGTGAGACCATCAAAGCTGGGTCTTCATCTATGTGACCTGGAGGATGTTGTTTCTTATTTTCCTAATGAACATGTGGCAGCAGTTCTGAATTCTCTCTTTGTAGGTAAACTGTGGCAACTTGGGGCTAAGTGTCTCCCTGTTTGGACTGTGAACCCAGTTGGTAATCCTCCAGTTTTCGTGGTGTTTCTTGCTGCTGCACTTGGAGTTTGGTATTTGCTTCTTGAAATACAAGGATTTCAACTGGGGCACAGTGCTGGAGGGATTTCTGTCACATGTGGTGTGTCAGGGTCTGCATATAAATGCACCAACCAGGCTTCTATCGCACATGCTTGCCCCCATGACCATAGCAACTTGATTCTGAACATTGCCCTGAAAAATCTCCATATAACAAGATGCCTTTACATATAAGGGTCTGCTGGCTGCAGCATGTCAGTCACAAGCCATTTGGAAGCCAATGGCAGATCCACATGGCCCCAACACAGATGTTTTATCACACACCTGCACATCACTGCTCTAGGCCCCAACTCAGCAGTCTCCAAATTACTGGCATCTCTGTTCTACACCATTCTCATGAAATCAAGTCAATCAAGGCACTGCCTTGTACACTCATGATCAACAGCAGAAGATCCAAAGTTACTCCAGTGCCATCTGGTCATGGAAATTTAAAAAATGTCATGGTACTTATCTAGCCATTTTTAAAGGATGAATTTGGAGGCACTGTGGGTTTAAATTTATTCAGGAACCATTAAATGTTGAGGAAGTTTATTTCAATGAAAGTTCTGGAGAACTCTCAGAGGAAAGTCTTCCCAAAGAGTGACCAAAAAGTCACATGAAGCCAGGCCCATTGAGGTCTACAATATGAGGTCCATGTAAGTTTTGACTCTCAACTATTGCTGCCAAGTCTTTCAGAATGAAATCATGTGATATCCTGGCTGAGATTCCCAGTGTTCTGTGGAAAGCTACCCTGGTCCAAGATCTCAGTTTCCAAGAGCGACTCTCATGCATGGCCTCCTAAAACCCCAACACAATTCATGGCAATACTTCTCTGACGTCAGTTCTAGACCTCAGTCTCTAAGGGTATCACACCAGAGTTCAAGCCCAGGTGGACCCAGTCATCACTTCCAACCACCACACAAATAAACACAATTAAAACCAAAACACTCCCACAAGGCCCTCATCCGCTTCCATATAGACACTAATCATAACCTCTTGCTGGAGTTTTCCATGAGGGGCGCAGCCCAAGACAGTTTTCAAAAGAGCTCCCTTGCCACTTATTTTCCTAAAGTCAGCGTGGTTTTTTACCATTTTTGTTTTGGATACACACATGGAATCTTTCTTTAGATCCATGAGGTGCTGAGAATCTAAGCCACAGCATCACACAGGGCCAAGAGGCTGAATCAGACACATCCTTATCCTAATCAATTAAACAAAGAGCGACAGGTGATGTGCATGCATTTCCATTTGAAAACAGTTTTCATCAGTCTTCCCAAATGGGTGGACTGAGGCAAAGACCTCCTGACATTAAGGTCAACAGAACAATAGGTAAGCAAAAGGCCAAAAGAAGGGTTTTTCCACTGAGAACTTACTGGTCACACTGATATCTGTGTTTTCTGAGATGCTCCCATTTCCTTCAGCTATCCAGTACATGGCCATGTCACAGAGCTTGGAGGGGTACATATCTTGGACACAAATCCATAAGACTATTTTGGAGAGTGGCCATAATTTAGGAAGAAAACATGAACTTAGGAATTTAGTAGGTGTTGCACATCTATAAGACAAGCCACAGTCCATTAATAAATCGGGCAGGATGAATGCTGGGAAGCTTCCTAATAGACAGGACACATCCTTGATGCATTCTCTTTTCTAATGTCTTCAACCATGGACACAGTGGAATACATAGATAAAGAAACACTCACCTTGTCAAACGACCTACTATAAAGAGTCCACACCAAACCAAAAAAAACCCGCCTTTTCCACCTATTCTCAGAAGATGAGACAGAACCAAAAACTCACACCCACACCCACAAAGGCACCTCCTTTCCCCAAGTAGGTCTGTGACTATACAGTGTGTCCTCTGAATGGTGGGCCATACTATGTTACCCCAAAATGGCCTGTCTTGTCTCAGATCTGTTTTCTTTGGCCAACTCTGTGAAGTTGTGAGGATCCATTGGTGAGCCACTTTCTGCTTTCTCAGGAAGGGCCCCTCTTCAGAGCTTTTCTGGCATTTGGCCATCCTCACATCAGTAGGTACCAAGAAAGACTGACTCTGTCCTTGGTAAATCCAAACAAGTGAGACCACTGGGACTGGTACTGGGACTGGCTCTGTGTGCCTGGTTTCCTGGATCCCAAGTTCAGAGATTCCATCACCAAGAAAGTGAGGTAGGTCACTTCCTTCAGGAACTGAATGAGGTCACAGCCTTGGCAACCACTTTGTCCTAACAGATGCTTCCAAGGGTCCCATGAGATGGAGGCTGCACCTACTTCCTCTGACATTTTCATAAGTTAGAATGGTATATCAACCATAGGTACTGGGGAACAGCTCTCCACAGAGGCTTGGTTTGGTCCATCTTCTCTACATTAAGAAGAGAGATTCTGATTAAGACACAACCCTTTATCCTGACCATGTTTTTTTTGCCATGGAAGATGACTTTTGCCCTCTCAGGTCGTTCATTGCATCCTACACATTCTCCAGGGATTATTTCTACATGGACCTTTGAGGTTCTCAGCAGGTGGAAGATCCATACATTCCTGTATTGTAATACCAACTCTGTCTCTGCTCTTCTGTAAAGTTAGATTGAGGAACAGTGTATGGTTAGGATTAATAACATGTTCAATATGGGTTAGGAATCATTCTGCTTGATGAACAATGTTATTGGAAACCTGCGATATTTACATGAAAATATAGGTGAAATATAAGTATTGAAATATAAATCTAGGTAAGATTTGAATCCTAGAAGTGAATTTGGCCTTTGAGTGGGATACTTAGCTTTGAATTATGTTCTGCACATATGTCTCAGATAAATTGATATGCAATGGCATAGATCCTTGTACCTTCGATGATTGAATGTAGAAGAGAGCATCCAGTTTAAAAAGGGATTTTTGCTAGGATTAGGAATATAGTCGGTAGGATTACGAAGAAGATTGAGTATAGAATTTGGACCAAAAGTTCTTTAGCAATAGGGTTTCTGGTAGAGATTGAATATAAATGTCAGCACATGTGAAGAGTCAGTCACAATGATGAACTGGGGAAAAAAGTAGGAAAGCAGATGTGAATAGAGAGTAGGAAATCAGGCAAATTATAAAATGAGTGAGAGGTTTAGACAGTTTCAACAGGGTGAGATTGAAAATGTAGTCTTAGGAAGAAACACATATGTAATCACCAATAGGATTGACATTTGAGAGCATTAGGCAACCTGGACATGGATGTTTTTAGTAATCCATGTTCACTTTCCATTTAGGCTTTGGGACAGTCATAAGTGTGACCTTTGCATTTTGTGTCCAGAATATTACTGTGATAAAATGTATATGTAGATCAGTTGACATGCATATTTTTTCCACCATTTCTGGGAGCAATATTTTGAAGATATAGAAATTATTACTGGGAGTACACAGAGGTGTACCATGTGTCTATCAATATATAGACAATGCATGAATAGACCATACTGTGAATAAATGATATAACTGGTTTCACTTTGAATAATGGATTGAATTGATATCTGAAAGTATACAAGAAATCTTATATTGATGTACAATCATTCATTTAAACCAGTTTTACATCTAATGGTAATATTAGTGTAATGTTTTATCATGACGGGTGTGTCAGTTTTGCTTCAAAAGTGATAATGGAAATCGAAAATAATGTGTTTGGAAAGAAGTGTCACAAAAAGAGAAGTCAAGAAACATGGAGGAATACATGTGTTCTGAAGCAAAAGTGATTGAAAGCAAAACAAATGTGTATATATTTGCTAAATTGTGGATGAAATATACATCCTATGATGTGCATTAACTGGAGAAATAGTAATGTACCAGTGTTGAATAAAAATGAACGTCAAAATACACATTATATCACATAGGAATCTTCTTGCATTGATGTTAAACTGGGTCAGTTACTGTATAAATATTAGAATTTTATTTTGGTGTTATAATACAATTTATTTTAGCACTAGCATGCCACAGAATGTAGAAGAAAGAGCAATGGATTTTTAGTTATAACACTAATAATCTAGCATTTAATGATTATTTTGGGGAGCCTAGAATTTACATAAGGCTATGCAACATAATTTTTTGTATTTAACATTCATAAAATCTTGGAATTTTGGTAATATTTCTCCTTTTTTTATTTTTTCAGTTGTTGATAGACCTTCATTTTATTTATTCTTATGTGGTGCTGAGAATATAACCCACTGCCTCTCACATGCTAGACAAGCATGTTAACACTGAGTCACAAACCCAGCCCCTCCACTTTTATCTTTTCATCAAACACTCCTCTCCCTCTTCTTTACTCACTTTCTTCCTCATTTTCCCCCTTCTCTCTCTTCCTTTTTCATTTTCCCTCCATAAGTATTTTTCTCTCATAGCATTACAAACAGTACTATGCTATGAAATTTACATTTAAAACTGTTTTTTATAGTCATTCTTTTTTCTTGAGAAAATTTAAAAATTATAACCACCTGATAAATATATTACAATACATTTATTATGCATATGTATCTATATTCATGCATATGTGTTACATATATATATATATATATATACATATATATTTAAAAGTACTTTGATTAGCCTGTTAGAAATAATATAGACCAAGTCTTTCTTAATTCTCAAGTCTTCCAGAATTAACATCTTACAGTGAAAATCAAATAAACATATTTAAGTAAACAGGTATCATTCTTATTTATCAATACTGATAATTTAAGGTTTTTATATCACATTTAGCTGTAATATGGCATATTAACTCTTTTGAATTAGAGAATTTTTTTTTTGAACAACCTATTATTTAAGGACCATATGCACTGACATTTTAAATGGCTTTCTTGTGATTTCACTTTCTATCAATTGCATATTAATTGCCAAATACTTATTTTAGTAATTTTCATATTCATAATTGATATAAAGTCAATTGATTAATTCTTTTTGTAAGGAGTTACTAATTACAGTAGGGACAGTATTAATAATTCTAAATCTTTATAAAAATGGTACAAAAATATTTTCATGCAAAATAATGTATAATTGCATGCTCTAAATGTTTGATTGTTGATACATATAATAAAGAGCTTTTGATGAGTCTCTTCCCCAGTAAAACAGAAAATGCAAAGATATAGTTGGGTATGTATGTCCAAACAAACATATGGAAAAATACACATTATCATCTAGAAACTATTAAATAAAAGATGAAAAGAACAATCCAACACATTGTACCAACTTGTCAGATGAGGTAGTATTCTGGAAGAATAGCCTAAGTCTAGACCTGGTCCATGTCAAAATATTCACAAAAAAATAAAATATGAAAAATATAGGAAATGCTATGAGTTTTTCTTGAAGGTAAGTGGATTATCCTTTAATCTCAATTATGTGCATTTTTAAAAGCCAGTTTTCTGGTAAAATAAATTTGTGATAGTTACAAGTACACAAAACAAAGTTTCTGCTTAGCAAAATGAATGCATCTCAACACTTTTTTAGCTGATTTCTTCCCACTCAACTTTAAACCTTTATTTATTTATTTTTATTGGTTGTTCAAAACATTACAAAGCTCATCCTATATCATCTTTCATACATTTGACTCAATTGGGTTATGAACTCCCAATTTTCCCCAAATACGAGTTGCAGAATCACATCGGTTACACATTCACATTTTTACATAATGTCATATTAGTTACTGTTGTATTCTGCTACATTTCCTATCCCCTACTATCCCCTACTATACCCCCTCCCATCCCCTCCCATCTTCTTTCTCTACCTAATCTGCTGTTGTTCACTTCTCTCCCTTGCCCCACCTTTCCCCAATTTTCCCTACCCCATTGTTTGAAGATGCTATCCTACTTCCATTGCATGCTTTTAGCCCCTTTTTCAAATATAAGAAAGTTGTAATTTTGAGGATTGGTTTCTGTGTCCTCTATTCTGTACCATTGTTCCACCTGCCTATTTTGTTACCAGTACCACGCTGTTTTTGTTACTATTGCTTTTAGTACAGTTTGAACTCTGGTATCACTATACCTCCAGATTCAAATTTTCTGTTTAGAGTTGCTTTTGCTATTCTGGGTCTTTTGTTTTTCCATCTTCTAAGATCTTCTTCTCTCTCTCTCTTTAGGGTTCTGTAGTTTTCAGTATATAAAACTTTCACGTCTTTTGTTAGGTTGATTCCCAAGTATCTTATTTTATTTGAGGATATTGTGAATGGAGTGGTTTTCCTCATTTCCATTTCATAAGTTGTGTTGCTGACATACAGGAATGCCTTTCATTTATGCGTGTTAATTTTATATTCTGCCACTTTGCTGAATTCATTTATTAACTCTAGCCGTTTCATTGTAGACCCTTTGGGGTCTGTTAAATATATTTTCATGACATCTGCAAATAGCGATAATTTAAATACTTCTTTTCCTATTTTTATGCCTTTAATTTTTTTTGTCTGTCTAATTGTTCTGGCTAGTATTTCAAGAACTAAATTGAATAGAAGTGGTGATAGAGGGCATCCCTGTTTTGTTCCAGATTTTAGAGGGAATGCCTTCAGTTTTTCCACATTTAGGATGATGCTAGCCTGAGGTTTAGCATATATAGCTTTTACAATGTTGAGGTAAGTTCCTGTTATCCCTAGTTTTTCTAGTGTTTTGAACATAAAGTGATGCTGAACTTTGTCAAATGTTTTTTCTGCATCTATTGAGATGATCATATGGTTCTTGTCTTTATGTCTATTGATGTGGTGAATGGCATTTATTGATTTCCGTATATTGAACAAGCCTTGCATCCCAGGGATGAATCTTACTTGATCATGGTGCACAATTTTTTTGATATGCTTTTGTATTCGATTCGCCAGGATTTTATTGACAAGTTTTGCATCGAAGTTCATTAGAGATATTGGTCTGTAGTTTTCTTTCTTTGAAGTGTCTTTGTCTGGTTTCGGGATCAGGGTGATTTATCCTCATAGAATAAATTTGGAAAAGCTCCTTCTTTTTGTTTTTCTTGAAATAGCTTGAAAAATATTGGTATTAATTCTTCTTTAAAGGTTTTGTAGAACTCCGCTGTATACCCATCCGGTCCATGGCTTCTTTTGGTTGGTAGTTTTTGATGGCTTCTTTCATTTCTTCCTTTGTTATTGGTCTGTTTAAATTGCGTGTGTCTTCCTGACTCAATCTGGGCAGATCTTATGACTTAAAAAATTCATCAATATCTTCACTATCTTCTATTTTATTGGAATATAGTGTTTCAAAATACTTTCTAATTATCTTCTGTATTTCTGTAGTGTCTGTTGTGATATTGCCTGTTTCATCCCGTATGTTAGTAATTTGAGTTCTCTCTCTTCTTCTCTTCATTAGCATGGCTGTGGGCCTGTCAATCTTATTTATTTTTTCAAAGAACCAACTTTTAGTTTTATCAAATTTTTTAATTTTTTTTTGTTTCAATTTTGTTGATTTCTGCTCTAAATTTAATTATTTCTTGTCTTCTACTACATTTGCTGTTGTTTTGCTCTTCCTTTTCTAGGTTTTTGAGGTGTAGTGTGAGTTCATTTATTTGTTGATTTTTTTCTTTTTTTGAGGAAAGAACTCCAAGAAATAAACTTCCCTCTTAAACTGCTTTCATTGTGTCCCATCGATTCCGGTATGTTGTGTCTGTATTGTCATTTGTCTCTAAGAATTTTTTTATCTCCTCCATTATGTCTTCTGTAACCCATTGATCATTCAGTAGCATGTTGTTCATTTTCCATGTGATGTAGGATTTTTCCTTCCTTCTTTCATCATTGATTTCCAGTTTCATTCCATTATTATCAGATATAGTGCATGGTATGATCTCCATGCTTTTATATTTACTAAGAATTGCCCTATGGCATAATATATGGTCTATCTTTGAGTAGGATCCATGTGAAACTGAGAAGAACGTGTATCCACTTGATGATGGCTGATATATTCTATATATGTCGTTCAAGTCTAGGTTACAAATTGTGCTGTTGAGTTTGATAGTTTCTTTATTCAGTTCTTGTCTAGAGAATCTGTCTAATGCCGAGAGTGGTGTCTTGAAGTCTCCCATAATTATTGTGTTGTAGTCTATTTGGCTATTGAACTTGAGGAGAGTTTGTTTTATGAACATTGCAGCTCCATTGCTTGGTGCATACAAATTCATAATTGTTATGTCTTGTTGGTGGATGGTTTCTTTTAACAGAATATAGTGTCCTTCTTTATCCCTTTTGATTAACTTAGGTTTGAAGTTGATTTTATTCCACATGAGTATGGCCACTCTTTCTTGCTTCTGAGGGCCATGTGAGTGGTATGATTTTTCCCAACCTTTTACCTTCACCCTGTGTATGTCTTTTCCTATCATATGAGTCTCCTTAAGGCAGCATATTGTTGGATTTAATTTTTTTTGATCCAGGTTACTAGCCCATTCTCTTGATTGGTGAATTTAGGCCATTAACATTTAAGGTTACAATTGAAATATGATTTGTTCTTCCAATCATGTTTATTTATTTATTATGTTTTAGTTTGGCTAGTTTTTACTTTTTTGGTTATTTTCCTCCCCCTTTACTGAGATACCTCCTGCTGTTAGTTTTCGGCACTATTTATCAATTCCTCTTCTTGTAGTATTTTGCTCAAAATGCTTTGCAGTGCTGGTTTTCTGGCTGCGAATTCTTTTAGCTTTTGTTTATTGTGAAAGACTTTAATTTCGTTTTCAAATCTGAACCTTAATTTTGCTGGATACAGTATTCTTGGTTGGAATCCATTATTTTTCAGCATTTGAAATACATTGTTCAAGGATCTTCTCGCTCTCAAAGTCTGTGATGAAAAATCAGTCATTAACCTAATTGGTTTTCCCCTGAATGTAATCTGCCTCCTTTCTCTTATAGTGTTTAATATTCTCTCCTTGTTCTGTATGTTGGCTATCTTCATAATTATATGTCTTGGAGTTTGTCTATTATGATTTTGAATGTTTGGGGTCCTGTAGGCTTCCAGGATTTGACAATCCGATCCATCTTTCATCTCTGGGATGTTTTCTAGAATTATTTTATTTAATATGTTCTCCATTCCTTTGGTTTGAATCTCTATGCCTTCTTCTATCCCAATGACTCTCATTTTTTATGACATCCAATATCTCTTGAATAGATTGCTAGTGGGATTTAAGCCTCTTTTCTGTGTTGATTATATTCTTTTCAAGTTGATAAACTTTGTCTTCATTATCTGATATTCTGACTTCTGCTTGATCTAGTCTATTTGTAATATTCTCGTTTGAGTTTTTAATTTGGTTAATACTTTCCTGCATTTCTAGTATTACTGTTTGATTTCTTTTAAGATCTCTATCTCCTGGTAAAGCTCGTTGTTTGCGATTTGAGTTTGTTTGTTTAATTCATTTTCAAAATATACTTTTATTGCTTGGACTTGCTGCCTCATGTCTTCTCTAATATTCCTTTCCATCTGAGTTAGGTATGCCTTAAGTTCTTTCCCTATCCCTGTTTCTGATGCTTCTAGGTCCTCCTGTAGAATTAAGTTGTCCTGCATTGTTTGTACTCCTTTCTTTCCCTTGTTTTTTCATGATGCTCATGTTACTTTCCAGCTCTATTTGATTGCTGTGTTTCTGTTTTATTCTATAGATTTGTTTCGGTGTTGTGTATCTCTGTTGTCTCTCCTTTGTGTTGGTAGACTATGCCTGCTAAAGTGGATTCCATTTGTAGGGAATTCCGAAGGCCGAGCTCCAGTGACGTCACCCCTCTGCTTTGGCGGGCCCAGGCTCCTTGCCGAAATGTTCGAATACGGGGATGGAACTGGACTGTCTCCAGTTGGTTTCAGCTCTAGGTCACTGGCGGGTGGGCAATCACTAGCCACCCAGTGGCGCAGTCGGTCTCCTGCGCACCGGTGTTCTCCAGACGCCCAGTCACGCGGACAGCAGGTGGACTGTCACCTGCGCTTCTGTGTTCTCCAGCCTCCCAGTCACAAGAGCCTGGCCTCTAGTCCCCTGGTTTCTCCTGCTAGTCCTGGTTTCTCCTGCTAGACTAGATTTCCCCTGAGTGATGCTTCTCTGCAGTTCAATCTGTATTCTGGGCCTGTCATTTGTTGGGTGTGGAGGGTGTCTATTGGAACCCAGACACTCTATTGTTTTGAGGATCAGTCAGACCGGATCTCCAGTTGCACATTTGGCTCGTTTTTCAGACCCAATTACCAGATCTCAGTGCTAAAAATCTTTCTTATAGGTTTTGGTGCACCCCCATTTTGCTGTAAGTTCTTAACAAGATAGTTTTTTGTGGTTCTATCTCGTTATACACCTGTGCAGTGGCGCGTTACACTGGGTGTGATGCACTCTATTCGTGGCCATCAGGCAATGATGAAATATTATGCTTTGTATGCAGCATTTACTGAAGTTAGTTTTCAGTATTAGGAAACAAATATGTATTTCAGGTGAATGAATAAACTGAATTTCTGAGAATAATCTTGTGAAAAGTTGATTATAAATCCACATACGTGAATATGAATGATTTTAGGGAGTGTATAATAAGACACATATATTTCATATTTTGAAAAATCTGGAGAGTGATATATATATATATATATATATATATATATATATATATATATATACACAGAAACACACTCACAGACATTAAAAAGTAGCAATATATATGCCAATCGAAATTCAAAATGAAATATATATCCTTCACATATCCAAAAAAATACATTTTACTGAAAATGGATTTATGTATAATGTTGTTTAACTAGGAGGCTCGCCCATAGGTTGAAATTTCAGTTCCAAAAGGGTTTAGGAGGAGTGATCTCTTCTCACAATTTGTATCTGCCAAGTCAGCCACCTCAGAAGAAAGTCTGTGTGATACCAGGTAGTATTCTATATGAGCATATAAAAATACATGTGCTGAATAGGTGACAGAGAAAGGGAGAGGAATTCACATATTTGTTAACGTTAAAAACAAATGGAGAAATATTTCAATAAACATTGACTATATTTATAACTCCAACCCCATATAATGCAAAAGGGAAGTCCAAGTATACACCATGCCTTCTCTGAACTGTTTGTATTTCCATTCTGTTAGGGTTACTATTCTCCATCATATTAGGATTAGTAGTCAGAGTCTAGTAGGTTATGGATTAGTGTCAGAGATTCAGTATTTCGAATAGAAAATAGGAAAATAAACCCATTGTGTTTGCAAATATGTGTGATACAAAAATCTTCCCACTCTCATTCAGAACAATGCCTTGACATTACCTTCTCCCCTAATAAGACACAATTAGAGGAGAAGAGTTAGAAAATCTGTGAATACATATCTGGAATGGAATATTCTCGCTGTTCACAAGCTTGGAGGTGGTAGAGGAGTTTCCAAAAGTAAGGGACAGGGTAAACACTCCACAAACATGGAGCTCTGCAGGCCTAAAGACATATTGAGAAACTGCCTCTGAGTTTGGGCACTTAAAATGTATGTTGTGGTCCGAAGCTTTAGCTTCCTCTATAGTGAGAGCATCAAAACTGGTCTGCATCTATGTGACCTGGGGGACATGGTATCTTATTTTCCAATGAACATGAGGCAGCAGTGCTGAATTCTCACTTTGTAGGTAAACTGTGGCAACTGGAGTCTAAGGGTCTCTCTGTGTGGACTGTGAAGCTAATTGATCATGCTCTACTTTTCTTAGTAGAGCACTGGGAGTTTGTTATTTGCTTCACAAATACAAGGAGTTCAACTTGGTCAGAGTGCTGGAGGGAGTTCTGTCACATGTGGTGCCTCAGGGTCTGCAGGAGAATGCACCAGTCAGGCTTCTATTTCACATAGTTTGCCCCCTTGACCATAGCATCCTGATTCTGAACATTGCCCTGAAACCTCTCCATATAACAAGATGCCTTTACATATAAGGGTCTGCTTGCTGCACCATGTCAGTTACAAGCCATTTGGAAGCCAATGGCAGATCTACATGGCCCCAACACAGATGTTTTATCACACACCTGCCCACCACTGTTCTAGGCCCACTACTCAGCAGGCTCCAACTTACTGGCATCTCTGTTCTACACCATTTTTAAGAAACGCAGTCAATCAAGGCACTGTCTGGTATACTCATGATCAGCAACTGGACATCAAAAAGTTCTCCAGTGCCACCTGGTCATGAAAATTTCAAAAATTCCATGGTATTTCTCTAGCCATTTTTCAAGGATGAAGTTGGAGGCACTATGATTTTCAATTCACTCAGGAACCATTAAATGTTGAGGAAGCTCATTTCAATGAAAGCTCTGGAGAACACTCACAGGCAAGGCTTCCCAAAGGGTCGCCAAAAGGTCACATGAAGCCAGGCCCATTGAGGTCTGCAATGTGAGATCATGTGAGTTTGGCCTCTCAACTATGGCTGCCAAGTCTTTCAGAATAAAATCATGTGATATTCTGGCTGAGATTCCTCGTGCCTTGTGGAAAGCCTTTCTGGGCACAGATCTCAGTTTCAAAGGGCGACTGTCATTCATGGCCTCCTAAAATCCCAACACAACTCATGGCAATAATTCTCTGAGGTCAGTTCCAGAACTCAGTCTCTAAGGGGAATCACACCAGAGTTCAAGACCAGGTGGAGCCAGTCATCTTTTTCAACCGCCACACAAACTTCCAAAATTAAAACCCAAACACTCCCACAATGCCCTCATCTTCTTCCATATAGATACTCATTATAAACTCTGGCTGGAGGTTTCCATGAGGGATGCAGAACAAGACAGTGTCCAAAGTTAGCTCCCTTGCCCCTCATTTGCCTAAAGTCGGGGTGGCCTGAACACCTTCCTGTGAACCTGGAGTGATCAAATAGTGTGCCGTTAATACTGCTCTGCTTCTCCAATTTGAGGACGACTGACTGTGGGGTTTAGATTCTTTATGTGAATTGGAAGCATGAGAAAATGCAAGCACCTTTGGGCTTGCCTCTCCTTGGCTTTGAAGAATGCATTTGACCCAAAGAATCCCTCTTCTCACTTGATGGAGGTCAGGAACCTTACAGAGGAAGGCAAGAGACTTCATCCGCAATGACTGCTCTTTTGATCATTTTGGTTTTGGATGAACACATGGGATCCATCAGGTGCTGAGAATCTAACCACAGCCTCACATAGGGCCAAGAGGCTGTTTCAGACAAATCCATTTCCAAAGCAATTAAGCAAAGAGCTACAGGTGATGTCCATTCATTTCCATTTGAAAACTTTTTTCTTCAGGCTTCACAAAGAATTGGCCTGTGGTAAATACCTTCCTGATATTCAGGGCAACAGAACAATAGGTAAGCAAAAAGCCCAAATCAGGGTTTCTCCACTGAGACTTTCCTGGTCACACTAGCTACCCACTACATGGCCATATAACAGAGCTTTTAGGTGGTAAATATCTTGGACACAAAACCATGAAGCTATTCTGCAGAGTGTCCAGAATTAAGAAAGAAAACAGAAACTTATGAAGATATCAGGTGTTGCCCTTTGATAACAAAAGCCACAGTCCATTTATAAATTGGACAAGATGAATGCTGGGAAGCTTTCTACTAGACAGGACACATCCTTTGATGCATTCTTATTTCTAATGTCTACAACCACGGACACAGTGGGATACACAGACATAGAAGCACTCGCATTGCAAAACGACTAACTAGAAACAGTCCACGCCAATCCAAACAAACAGTCTTTCCTACCTATTCTCAGAACATGAGACAAGACCATGAACATACACCCACACCCACAAAGGCACCACCTTTGCTCCAAGTAGTTCTGTGATTACCCAGAGTGTCCTCTGAATGGTGGGCCATACTATATTCCCCCCAAATGGCCTGTCCTGTCTCAAATCTGGTCTCCTTGGCCAATTCTGTGAAGTTGTCATTAGTCATGGGTGAGCCACTACCTGCTTTCTCAGGAAAGGCCCCTCTTCAGAGCTTTTCTGGCATTTGAACATCCTCACATCTGTAGGCACTAAGAAAGACTGACTCTGTCCTTGGTAAATTGAAGCAAGTGAGACCACTGGGCCTGGGACTGCGACTGGCTCTGGGTGCCATTCTTCCTGGATCCCAAGTTCAGAGAGTTCCATCACAAAGGAAGTGAGGTGAGGTCACTTCCTTCAGAAACTGAATGAGGTCACTGCTTTGGCAACAACTTTGTCCAAATAGTTACTTCTAAGGGCCCATGAGATGGAGGCTGTTCCTACTTCCTGTAACACTTTCACAAGTTAGAATGGTATATCAACCATAGGCACCTGGGAACACCTCTTCACACAGGCCTGGTTTGGTCTATCTTCTCTACATGAAGTTGATAGAGGCTGATACAGACACATCCCTTCATCCTCACCAGGTTGTTTGCCATGGAAGATGACTTTTGCTCTCTCGGGAACTTCACAGCTGCCTACATCTTGTCCAGGGATTATTTCTACATGGACCTTTGATGTTCTCAGCAGGTGGAAGATTCCCTACATTCCGGTATTTAAAGAGAAACTCTGTCCCTCCTCTTCTGTAAAGTTAGATTGAGGTAACAGTGTATATTTAGGGTTAATAACATGTTCGATTTGGGTTAGGAATCTCTCTGCCAGATGAATAATGGTATTGGGAACCTGTGATATTTACAAGAATATATAGGTGAAATATAAGTATGAAAACAGAAATGTAGGTAAGATATGAAGCCAGAAGGGCATTGGGCCCTTGAGTGGGATACTTAGGTTTGAATTATGTTCTGCACATGTGTCTCAGATGAATTGATATAAAATGGCATAGGACCTTTTACCTTGAATGATTGATTGTTGAAGAGAACATCGAGTTAAAAAGTGATAGTCAGTAGGATTAGTAAGATAGTCAGTAGGTTTATAAAGAAGAGTGAGTATAGGATTTGGACCAAAAGTTCTTTAGCAATAGAGTTTCGGGTAGAGAGTGAATGTAAATGTCAGCATATGTGAAGTATGAGTCACAATGATGAACTAGGGAAAATATGTAGGAAAGCAGATATCAATAGAGATATTAGGAAATCAGGCAAAGTGTAAAGTGAGTGATAGAATTAGACATTTCCAACAGGCTTGAGGTTGAATATATAATCTTAGGAAGAAACAAATATGTAGTCATCAATAGGATTGACATTTGAGAGCATTAGGTAACCAGGACATGGTTGTTTTTGGTAATCCATGCTCACTTTCCATTTAGGCTTTGATACAATCATGAGTTTGACCTTTGCTTTTTGTGTCCAGGATATTACTGTGATAAAATGTATATATAGATAAGGTGACATCAGTATTTCTTCCACCATTTCTGGGAGCAATATTTTGAAGAGGTACAAATTAGTAATGGGGGGACAAATAGGTGTACACTGTGTTTATGAATATAGAGATAATGCATTAATAGACCATACAGTGAATAAATAACATAACTGGTTCCAACTTTAAATAATGGATTGAATTGAAATCTGAAAATATACAGGAAATTTTATATTGATATGCATACATTCATTCCAACCAGTTTTACATCTAATGGTAATATTAATGTTATAGTTTATCATGAAGAGTGTGTGAGTTTAGCTTCAAAATTGATTATGGAAATCGAAAATAATGTGTTTGGAAAGAAGTCTCATGAAAAGACCAGTCAAGTAACATGGAAGAATTCATGTGTTCTGAAGCAGGAAGTGAAACAAATTCTTATTAATTTGCTAACTTGTGGATGAAATATATGTCCTATTATGTGCAAAAACTGAAGAAATACTAATGTACCAGTGTTGAATTAAAATAAAGTCAAAATAGACATTAAGTCCCATAGGAATCTACTTGCATTGATGTTAAACTGGGTCTGTTACTGTAGAAATATTAGGATTTGTAAGCACCATTGATTGAAGTTAGTTCTCATACTGGGAAACAAATATGTATTTCAGGTAGATGAATATTTCTGAGAATAATCTTGTGAAAAGTTGATTATAAATCCACATACATGAACATGAATGAATTGATGGAGTGTATATAAGAGACATATATTTCATATTTTATAAAATCTGGAGAGTGTGTGTGTGTGTGTGTGTATATATATATATATATATATATATATATATATATATATATATACAGAAAAACACAAAAATACATTAAAAAGTATCAATATATATGCCAAACGTAATTTATCAGTAATATATATCATCCACAGATGAAAATATATTTATTTTACTGAACATGGATTTATGTATAAATTGTTCTACTGGGAAGCTCACCCATAGTTTTAATTTTCAGTTCCACCAGCGTTTACGAGATCTCTTCTCACAACTTGTTTCTGCCCAGTCAGCCAACTCAAAAAAATGTACGTGTGAGACCACGTAGGATTCTATATTTGCATATAAAAATACATGTGCTGACTAGGCTACATAGAAAGGAAGACAGGAATTTACATATGTGTTAACATTAAAAACACATGGAGGACTATTTCAATTAAAAATTGAGTAGATTTAGAATACCTACCCTCTATCATGCAAAAAGGAAGTCCAACAATACACCATGCCTGCTGTAAACTGCTTGTATTTTCATTCTGTTTGGGTATTTTTCTCCATCATATTAGGATTAGTAGTCAGAGTCTAGTAGGGTATGAGTTAGTGTCAAGAATTCAGTATTTCAAATGGAAAATTGTAAAATGAATCAATGTGTATGCAAATGTGTGCTACACAAAAATTTTCCCACTCTCATTCAGAACAATGCCTTGACATTACCTTCACCCCAAGTAAGACACATTTAGAGGAGAAGAGTTAGACAATCTTTGAATACATATCTGAAATGAAAAATGTTCAGGAGTTCACAACCTTGGATTTGGTAGAGGAGTTTCCAAAAGTAAGGGACAGTGTAAAATCTCCACAAACATGGAGATTTACCAGCCTAAAGACTTCTGGAGAAACTGCCTCTAGTTTGGGCACTTGAAATATATGTTGTTGTCAGGAGCTTTAGCTTCCTTTCTAGTGAGACCATCAAAGCTTGGTCTGCACATCTGTGACCTGGAGGACATGGTTTTTAATTCTCCAATGAACATGAAGCAGCAGTGTTGATTTCTCTCTTTGTAGGTAAACTATGGCCACTGGGTCTAAGTGTCTCCCCATGTAGACTGCTAAGCCATTAGGTCATCCTCCACTTTTCAAAACGTTTCTTGATACTGCACTCGGAGTTTGGTATTTGCTTCATGAAATACAAGGAGTTCAACTGGGACAAAGGGCTGGAGGAAGTTCTTTCACGTGTGGTGGGTCAGGGTCTGCAGGAGAATGCACCAACAGGGCTTGTATACCACATAGGTTGCTCCCTTGACCATAGAAACCTGATTTTGAACATTGCCCTGAAACCTCTCTATATAACCAGATGTCTTTACATACAGGATCTGCTGGCTGCACCATGTCAGTCTCAAGCCATTTGGAAGCCAATGGCAGATCCACATGACCCCACCACAGATGTTTTATCACACACTTGCTCACCACCGCTCTGGGCCCATTACTCAACAGGCTTCAAATGACTGGCATCTCTTTTCTACACCATTTTCATGAAAACCAGTCAATCAACACACTGTCTGGTACACTCATGATCAGCAACTGGACATCCAAATGTTCTCCAGTGCCACCTGGTCAAGGAAATTTCAAAAATTTCATGGTATTTATCTAGCCAATTTTCAAGGATGAAGTTGGAGACACTGTGGGTTTCAATTCATTCAGAAATTATTTAATGGTGAGGAAGCTCATTTCAATGAAAGCTCTGGAGAACTCTCACAGGCAAGGCTTCCCAAAGAGTGGCCAAAAGGTCACATGAAGCCAGGCCCATTGAGGTCTACAATTGAGGTCCATGTGTGTTTTGACTATCAAATATGTCTGACAAGTTTTTCAGAATAAAATTGTGTGATATCCTCCTGAGATTCTCAGTGCTCTGTGGAAAGTGACACTGGGCCTAGATCTCAGTTTCCAAGGGTGACTCTCATGCGTGACCTCCTAAATCCCAACACAATTCATGGCAATATTTCTCTGAGGTAAGTTCCAGAACTCAGTCTCTAAGGGGAATGACACCATAGTTCAAGCCCAGTTGGATCCAGTCATCTCTTCCAACCGCCACACGAATGACCACAATTAAAACCAAAACACTCCCACATGGCCCTCATCTTGTTAAATATAGACACTCATCATAAACTCTGGCTGGAGGTTTCCATGCGGGACGCATCCCAAGACAGTGTCCAAAATATTCTCCCTTGGCCCTCATTTGCCTAAAGTCAGGATGGCCTGGACACCCTTCCTGTGAACCAGAAGTGATCAAATAGGCCTGCCGTTAATACTGCTCTGCTTCTCCAATTTGAGCCCTATTGACTCTCAGGTATAGATTTTTTTTTATGTGATTTGGAGTCACGAGAAAACACAAGCACCTCTGCAGGACTTTGAAAAACTCATTTGACCAAAAGGATCCCTGTCTCACTTGATAGAGGTCAGGTACCTAACAGAGGAAGGCAAGAGACTCATCCACAATTACTGAATTTTTGCCATTATGGTTTTGATTGCATACATGGTATCTATCTTTAGATCCATCATGTGCTGAAAATTTAAGCCACAACCTCATACAGGGCTAGGAGGCTGATTGAAACACATCCCTTTCCAAAGCAAAGAACCACAAGTTATTCCCATTTATTTCCATTTTAAAACTGTTTTATTCAGGCTTCACAAAGGGGTGGCCTGAGGCAAAGACCTTCCTGACATTCAGGGCAACAGAACAATAGGTAAGCAAATGAACCAAAATATGGTTTCTTCACTGAGCGTTTACTGGTCACAATGATGTCTGAGTTTTCTAAGATGTTCCCATTTCCTATAGCTATCAAGTACATGGCCATGTCACAGAGCTTGGGGGTGGTATGTATCTTGGACACAAAACTATGAGGCTATTCTGGAGAGTGGCCAGAATTCAGGAAGAAAACAGGAACTTAGGAAGTTAGTAGGTGTTGCCCATCCATAAGGAAAGCCACAGTCCATTCATCAACTAGGCCTGATGAATGCTGGAAAGTTTTCCACTAGACAGGACACATACATTGATACATTCTCTTTTCGAATGTCTACAACCATGGACAGAGTGGGATACACAGACATAGAAGCACTCGCCTAGTCAAACGACTTTCTAGAAACAGTCCACTCCAATCAAAACAACAGCCTTTCCTACCTATTCTCAGAACATGAGACAAAACCACAAACTCACACCCACACCCACAAAGGCACCTCCTTAACTCAAGTAGGTCTGTGACTATCCGGAGTGTCCTCTGAATAGTGGGCCATACTATGTTCCCCTAAAATGGCCTGTACTGTCTCAGATCTGGTCTCCTTGGCCAACTCTGTGAAGTTGTCAACAGCCAGCGGTGAACCACTACCTGCTTTCTCAGTAAAGGCCCCTCTTCAGAGCTCTTCAGGCATTTGGCAATCCTCATATCAGTAGGTACCAAGGAAGACTGACTCTGTCCTTGGTAAATCCAAACAAGTGAGACCACTGGGATTGGGACTTGGACTGGCTCTTGGTGCCTGGCTTCCTGGATCCCAAATTGAGAGATTTCCATCACCAGGAAAGTGAGGTGAGGTCACTTCCTTCAGGAACTGAATGAGGTCACTGCCTTGGCAACCACTTTGTCCTACCAGATTCATCCAAGGTTCCCATGAGATGGAGGCTGCCACTACTTCCTGTGACAGTTTCACAAGTTAGAATGATATATCAACCATAGGCACCTGGGAACAGCTCTCCACACAGGCATGGTTTGATCAATCTTCTCTACATTAAGAAAGGAGAGGCTGATTCAGACACATCCCTTAATACTGACCAGGTTGTTTGTCATGGAAGATGACTTTTGCTCTATTAGGTCCTTCATAGCTGCCTGCAACTTCTCCAGGGTATCATTTCTGCTTGTACCTTTGATGTTCTCAGCAGGTGGAAGAGCCCCTACATTACTGTATTGTAAGACAAACTCTCTCCCGGCTCTTCTGTACAGTTAGATTGAGGGTACAGTGTATAGTTAGAGTAATAACAGGTTTGATTTAGGTTAGAAATCATACGGAGGAATGAACAATGGTATTGGGAACTCGCGATATTTACGAGAATATATAGGTGAAATATAAGTATGAAAACAGAAATCTAGATAAGATTTGAATCCAAGAAGGGCATTGGGCTGTTGATTGGGATACTTAGCTTTGAATTATATTCTGCACAGATGTCTCAGATAAATTGATATACAATGGCATAGGACTTTGTACCTTGGATGATTGATTGTCAAAGAGAATTTCCAGTCAAAAAGGGATAGTCGGTAGGATTAGGAAGATAGTTGGTAGGTATAGAAAAAAGAGTGAGTATAGGATTTCGAACAAAATTTCTGTAGCAATAGGGTTTCGGATAGAGAGTGAATGTAAATTTCAGCACATGTAAAGAGTCAGTCACAATGATGAACTCAGGAAAATATGTATGAAAGCAGATATCAATGGAGACATTAGGAAATCAGGAAAAGCATAAAGTGAGGGTTAGTATTAGTCATTTTCAACAGGGTTGAGGTTGAATATATAATCTTAGAAAGCAACAAATATGTAGTCACCAATAGGATTAATTTGCGAGCATTAAGCAACCTGGACATGGATGTTTTTAGAAATCCATGCTCACTTTCCATTTAGGATTTGGTGAAAGGTTAATAAGATAGGTACTTGTCACTTCCTGTTTTTGTGTATGCTTAACAAAACACTGTTGAAACCTTGAGGACTGTTTGCTAATTTTTTTCCCAGAATGTGCTGTCCCCGACTGCCAAACTGAGAATGTACACCCTCACCTGTTTGCACGCAAACCACCCACTCGCCCTGTCCCATCAATAAGCTTCCCTCCCTGCCCTCTTCAAGGAAAGTATATAAGCTCTGCTTAAGCTGTTCTCATTGCTCTCTGCTCTATTCAAGTGAGCACTGAGGCCCAGATTGCTAGACTCCCAATAAACCCAGGGTAACTTTTGATGTGGAGGGGACCCCAGTAAACTTTGAAGTGGATACAGGGGCAGTATACTTAGTCCTTAAGGCCCCACTGGGCCTTCTATCAAATAAAAGCTCTCTAGTTCAAAGTGCTAACACCAGTAAATATGGGAATTAGACAACTAAGAAAACCATGGACATGAGGAAAGGAAAAATCCATCACTCCTTCCTAATAATCCCAGAATGCCTGGCCCCATTGATGGGCAGAGATCTGCTCACCAAGCTCCGGGCCAAAATGACTTTTAACCCCGAAGGCCCCAAAATGATATTTCTAAATCCTTTAGTATAAGCTCCTATATTCACGGCTTTAAATATGTCAGTAGAAGATGAACAGCAACTCTTCACACCCCCCAAGACTGATCAAACAGGCAAGCTACCCCAGAAATGGATAACAGATTACCCAGATGCCTGGAAAAAAACTGCTGGGTTAGGACTAGCCATGAAACAACCTCCAAAAACAGTGGAGTTCAAAACCTCAGCCTCCCCAATCAATGTCAAAAAATATCCTCTGAGCAAAAAAGCTAAAGATGGGATAAGGCCCCATATTCAGAAATATCTGGCCTTAGGGTCCTAAGGCCTTGTCAATCATCCTAAAACACTCCCTTGCTACCAGTATAAAAAGCCAGGAGCCGGGGACTATCCCCCATTAAAGACATAAGAGAGACTTACAACAGAGTGTAGGACATTCACCCCAGTGTACCTAATCCGTACAATCTGCTTATCACTCTGAACCCTGAGAAGAAATGGTATACTGTTCTGGACTTAAAAGATGCTTTCTTTTGCTTGCCTCTGCATAAATATAGTCAGTTGCTGTTTGCTTGCTAGTGGGTAGACCCAGAAACTGGAACGTGTGGTCAACTAACTTGGACTAGATTCCGCAAAAGGGTTGAAAAACTCCCCCACTCTCTTTGATGAAGCCCTCCAAAGAGATCTCAACAGATTCAGAAATACGCACCCCGAAGTCACCCAGCTTCAATACGTGGATGACCTGCTACTGGCACCCAACACCAAGGATATCTGTGAATCTGGGACCCAAGCAGTATTATGTGAGCTTCCTCAACTCGGGTATAGAGCTTCTTCCTAAAAGGCCCAAATTTGCCAGCAAGAAGTAATCTTCCTGGGCTATTCCTTTAGGGGCAGTAAACGATGGCTCACTGAGCCCAGAAATCAAATGGTTGTGCAGAAACCACCCCCATCTAACAGCAGACAACACAGAGAGTTTCTTGGGACTGCTGGGATTTGCAGGTTAAGGATTCCTGTGTTTGGGTCCTTAACTTCTCATTTACACCCGCTGTTAAAGGGAGATGCCCAATTCTAATGGACCCCTGAGATCCAGCAAGCTTTTGATAACATCTAAGGACACTGACACTGTACTCCTCAACTTCACTGAGCAAAGCCTGAAATTTCAGAAAGCCCTACAGTACGTTAAAAATGTACATCAGTTCACTCACCTTGGTTCAAAGAAATTGCAGGCATTCCTGAAGGATCAAGAACAGAGTTTTCCACTAACCGACTCACAGTGAAAGGAAATAACTGAACAGGTAAAAAAAAAGCCTGTCGGGTCTGTCAATAGGTTAATGCTTACACTTCCAAGCTTCCTGCAGGAAAGCACCTACGAGGAACCAGACCAGGACAATTCTGGGAAGTGGACTTTACTGAAATTAAGCAAGCATGGTATGGACTTAAATATCTCCTACTCTTTGTAGACATATTTCAGGATGGATTGAAGCCTCCCCCCCCCAAAAAAAAGGCGCAAATGGTGGTCAAGAAGATCCTGAAAGATATTTTTCCAAGGTACGGCCTGCCTAAGGTAATAGGGTCTGATAATGGACCAGCGTTCATGGCCCAGGTAACTCAGGGGTTAGCCAGGACCCTGGGGATTAATTGGAAGTTACATTGTGCTTATAGACCCCAGAGTTCAGGACAGGTAAAAAAATTAAATAGAACCATTAAAGAGACCTAAACGAAATTAAGCTTAAAGAGTAGCATAAAAGATTGGACTATGCTCCTGCCTTATGCACTATTTCATGCAAGAAATACTCCCTCTGTTTCTTTGTGTAACCTCACCCCCTATGAAATTCTCTATGGGGCCCCATCTCCAGTAAGGGACCTAACCCTAACTCAAAGATCTAATGATCCCTTTCACACCACCTTGCTTGACAGACTTAAAGTTCTGGAAGGAACTCAGCAATACCTGTGGAAACAGCTGGCCACTGCCTACCAACCTGCTGAAGAGGGTACTCCACATCTATATCAAGTAAGAGACTTTGTCTACATAAGACAACATCAGGTGTCATCCCTGGATCCCGGCTGGACAGGACCATACCAGGTGCTACTTATAACACCTACAGTGCTAAAGTTAGACGGAATCACTTCCTGGTTCCTAATTCTCATCTCAAGCCTGTGCCCTGTCCAGAATCTGGCTGGAAAATGGAAAAGACTGGTAACATTTTCAAATTGTATATTCGCCATGTGAATAAGACTATAGACTCTCCAATTGGTCACCAGTAGTCCTAACCCTCATCAACCCGTTCAGCAGCGATGGCTGATCACAAATCCTACTAGACAAGAAGTATGGTCTATCGCACATACAGCCCACTTAGGGACCTGGTGGCCATCTCTCCACCAAGAAATTTGTCAGCTGGCTATACGTCTTTCCTATTGGGAAATCCCTGATGAAGAGGATCCCCAAAAATTCCATTAAATACTTTCCATACAATAGATAATGGAAACAAACATTATGGATGTAGGGACACGCGAGCCAGATGCAGGTTGGCTAGCCTAGATTACTATGTTTGCCTGGCGGACTACCAAAGCCAAAAACAGCCACGACTGTGTGGGGGAAAAGCCAACTTCTTCTGTAAATAATGGGGATGTGAGGATACAGGGGCTACCTGGTGGAAGCAAAACTCCTCATCAAATTCAGTACACAGCATTGGCCATATTACCAGTTAGATAACAAAAACCGATGGCCACCAGAGGGGTCTCTAGATCCTCAAATTTTGCGTGACCTTTTCAACTTCGACAAGTGCTCAAAAGTGTGGAAGGAAATTCCCCTACGTGTAGGCCTTTTCCCTCCTATGCTCAAATCCTGAACTATGCTTCTCCAATAGATACTCACCCGCAGCCTTCTGCCCCAGACTCTCTGCTGTCACTCCCACATCAGCAACCTGATTTCTCAGCTGCAGTTACTAGATCAAAAACCCAAATTTCCGTCGGTTCTCAGACCATTGCCCCTTGCTGAGCTTGCAGGTACTGAGGTACCCTTCCACCCACTCACTCCTCTCTCCTCCTGTCAGTGCCCACACCGGGTCCCACCAGGTCCTCTTACCAGCTAACCCAAAGCTCAAACCAGCTAAGGAGTGCCCTCAGACGCCTATCAAAGATGTAATTAAAATGGCCTTTAAAGTTGCTTTGTCATCACTGAAAACAGGTTACTAAGAATTTAAAGTCCCTCACAGGCTTTTTGGGATACTCACTCCCGTCTTCCCCTCTGCTCTACCTGTTCTACTGCTCAAGTTTTGTTGCCAGGAAAATCCCAAACCCCTTTCCCATAATTCTTTTATATCTCTTTTTCCTCATCCTCAGATCCACGGAGCTGCTCTCATCCCCTGCCTTCCCTGTCTTCCCCTCTGTACCAGGCCCACAGAAAAGTCTTAAATGACCTTCTCCAGAAGTCTTCACCATGGCTGACTTTAAGCCTTTCAGCAACACAGTTCCTATAAAAGAGTTCAATGTAGATAAACTTCCTCTATTCGTGTTGCTCTGTTCTACTTGGCCACTGGCTGGAAAAATCAGCACTCCTAAGCTAGACACCCCCTTAGTAGTTTTTAACAAAATATATGAAGAAGGCCTCTGGCCTAGAGCTGGGGCTTCATAGAGATGGCTACATTTCTAAGATATAGAAGTTACCAACTGGGCTCCATGGTAACAGCTGGCAGGGAGGAAAAGAAAAAAAAAGAAGTAAAAAGCTCTCCCCCTCCCAGGTGTCCTTAAGAAGTTAACTTTCCCAGAACAGAGGAAAAAAAAAAAACAGAAACAAAAACTGCTTTTTGTGAACTTCTGCAGACTGTAAACTTCTGAGCCCCTTCCCTTACATGCTGGGTACAAAATTCTGAAACAACCTAAACTTTGGGTTCAGGGATTAATTGATTACAACAGAAGCAATGCCCTCTAAATCCGGATGCAACCAAATAAGACTGTTTCCCTGTCTTCTGTGCTATCTTAGGTACCTTGCCTTGTCCATCTCTACAGCAGTAAAATTCTATACACTTAAACATTGTTTATGTTTTCATAAAATGGTCAACAGATGTGATTAATTATGTAATGGTGCAGATGTTTTCCAGAGTGCTCTATCATGACGCAGGTACATTTAAATATCAAATAGGGGGGCAAACAACCCGGTTCTGCCAGGAACCTGTATCCCTCACTTTAGTCATCCTATTATGAATAGGAGTTGCTGCAGGGGTGGGCACAGGAACCACTGCCCTGGTCCATGGGACACAACAAATGACCCAATTAGAAGCAGTAATAGACCAAAACTTAAAGATATTAAAAACCTCCTTCACAGCTTTACACGAATCTTTAACCTCTCTCTCTGAAGTTATTTTACAGAACAGTCGAGGGTTGGACCTCCTCTTCATGAGAGAAGGGGCCTTCGTCCTGCATTGAGGGAAGAATGTTGTTTTTATGCCGACCATACTGGAGTTGTAAAAGAATCTATGATTAAATTAAGAAGATGCCTTGAAGAGCATCAACAAGAGAGAGAGGCCCAAAAAAGGTGGTTTGAGTCTTGGTTCACAAAGCCCCCTCATTAACTACGTTTTCATCAGCACTGGCCTGTCCATTAATAATCCTCATATTATTGGTAACTGTAGGACTCTGTTTGATCAACCGTGTAGTTTCCTTTCTCCATGCTCAAATTGGACAAGTTAAACTTATGGTAATCAGAAAACAATATACCACACTAGTAAACATAAAATGTGACACCCCCAATGATCATTTTTATGATTAAAAGTAACGAAAAGAAGAAGTGGGGAATGAAAGGTTAATAAAATAGGTACTTGTCACTTCCAGTTTTTCGGTATGCTTAACAAAACACTGTTGATGTCTTGAGAACTGTTTGCTAATCTATTTCCCTGAAAGTGCTGTACCCAACTGCAAAACTGCAGAATGTACTTCCTCAACCATTTGGACGCAAACCGCCCACTCGCCCTGACCCATCAATAAACTTTCCTATCTGCCCTCTCCAAGGAAAGTATATAAGCTCTGCTTAAGCTGTTCTCAAGGCTCTGTGCTCTATTCAAGGGAGCTCTGACCCCATCATGCTGGACCCCTATAAATCCTTGGCTGTTGCATGAGACAGTCTCTGGTAGTCTCTTCCTCCGACACTCGCCTGACCTTTACATTGGTAAAATAATAAGTGTCATCTTTGCTTTTTGTGTCCAGAATATTACTGTGATAAAATGTTTATGTAGATAAGGTGACGTGAGTATTTCTTCCACCATTTCTGGGAGCAATATTTTGAAGATGTATAAATTAGTATTGGGGGTACAAATAGGTATATCCTGTGACTCTGAATATAGAGATAATGCATGAATAGACCATAATGTGAATAAATAATATAATGGGTTCCAAATTTAAATAATGGATACCATTGATATCTGAAAATATACAGGAAATCTTATATTGATATACATACATTCATTTCAACCACTAATACATCTAATGATAATATTAGGATTATGGTTTATCATGAAGAGTGTGTGAGTTTTGCTTCAAAAGTGATCATGGAAATTAAAAATAATGTGTTTGGAAAGAAGTCTCATGAAAAGCCCAGTCAAGAAACCTAGAGGAATTTATGTGTTCTGAAGCAGGAAGTGATGAAAGTGAAACAACTGCCTATAAGTTTGCTAACTTGTGGATGGAATATATATCCTATCATGTGCATGAATTGAAGAAATAGTATTGTACCAGTGGTGAATAAAAATGACCTTCAAAATACACATCATGTCCCACTGGAATCTACTTGCATTGATGTTAAACTGGGTCAGTTACTGTAGAAATAATAGTATTTGTATGCAAAATAAACTGAAGTTAGTTTTAAGTACTGGAAACAAATATGTATTTCAGGTGGATGAATATTTCTGTGAAAAATCTTGTGAAAAGTTGATTATAAATCCATATACATGAACATGAATGAATTTAGAGAGTGTATATAAGACACATATATTTCTGGAGAGTATATATACATATATATATATATATATATATATATATATATATATATATATATATATATATACACACACACACACACACACACACACACACACACATACACACACACAAAATACACACACACACACAGACATTAAATTAGCAATATATATGCCAATCGAAATTTATCATGATATATATATCATCCACAGATGCAAAAATATTTCTTTAATTGAACATGGATTTATGTATAATGTTGTTCAACTAGGAAGCTCACCTATAGGTTGAATTTTCAGTTCCAACAGCGTTTAAGAAGAGTGATCACTTCTCACAAATTGTATTTGCCAAATCAGCCACCTCACAAAAATGTACATGTGATACCAGGTATGATTCTATATGTGCATTTAAAAGTACATGTGCTAAATAGGATACAGAGAAAGGGAGACAGGAATTCACATATTTGTTAACCTTAAAACACATGGAGAACTATTTAAATTAAATATTGACTAGATTTATAACACCTACCATTAATCATGCAAAATACAAGTACAACTATACACTATAATTTCTCCTAACTGCTTGTATTCCTATTCTGTTTGTGTTATTTTTCTCCATCATATTAGAAGTAGTAGTCAGAGTCTAGTAGGGTATGGGTTCATGTCAGAGATTCAGTATTTTGAATGGAAAATTGTAAAATGAATGCAATGTGTATGTATATATGTGCTACAAAAAAATGTTCACACTCTCATCCAGAACATTGCCTTGACATTGCCTTTGTTCCGAGTAAGACACAATTAGAGGAGAAAAGTTAGAAAATCTGTGAATATATATCAGGAATGAAAAATGCTCAGGAGTTCACAACCTCCGCGGTGGTAGAGGAGTTTTCAAAAGTAAGGGACAGGGTAAACATTTCTCAAACATGGAGCTCTGCTGGTGTAAAGACTTCTTGAGAAACTTCCTCTGAGGTTGGGCACTTAAAAATATATGTTGTTGTTAGGAGCTTTAGCTTCCTTTGTTGGGAGACCATCAAATCTGGGTGTGCAACAATGTGACCTGGAGGATATTGTTTCTAATTTTCCAATGAACATGAGGCAGCCATTCTGAATACTCTCTTTGTAGTTTAACTATGGTCACTGGGTTGTAAGTGTCTCCACGTGTGGACTGTGAAGCCATTTGGTCATTCTCCAATTTTCGTGGTGTTTCTCACAGGTGCACTGGGAGTTTGGTATTTGCTTCATGAAATACAAGGAGCTAAACTGGGCCACAGTGCTGGAGAGAGTTCTGTCCCTTGTGGAGGGTCACGGTCTGCATGAGAATGCACCAACCAGGATTCAATTCCACATACGTTGCCCCCATTTCCATAGCAACCTGATTCTGAACATTGCCCTCAAACCTCTCTATATAAAAAACACCTTTGCATAGAAGGGTCTGCTGGCTGTACCGTGTCAGTCACAAGCCTTTGGGAAGCCAATGTCAGGTCCACATGTCACCACCACACATGTTTTGTCACACACCTTCACACCACTGCTCTAGGCCCACTTATGAGCAGGATCCAACTTACTGGCATCACTGTTCTACACAAATTTCATGAAACCCAGTAAGTCAAGGCACTGTCTGGTACACTCATCATCAGCAACAGGACATCAAAAAGTTCTCCAATGCCACCTGGTCATGGGAATTTCAAAAATTTCATGGTATTTATCAAGCCATTTGTCAAGGATGAAGTTGGAGGCTCTGGGGGTTTCAATTCCTTCAGGAACCATTAATTGTTGAGGAAGCTCATTTCAATGAAAGCTCTAGAGAACACTCACAGGCAAGGCTTCCCAAAGAGTAGCCAAAAGGTCACATGAAGCCATGCCCATTGAGGTCTACAATGTGAGATCCATGCGTGTTTTGACTCAACTGTGGCTGCAAAGTCTTTCAGAATAAAATCATGTGATATCCTGGCTGAGATTCCCAGTGCTCTGTGGAAAGCCACTCTGGGCCTAGATCTCAGGTTCCAAGGGCAACTCTCATGCATGGCCTAGTAAAATTCAAACACAATTGATGGCAATGCTTCTCTGAGGTCAGTTCCAGAACTCAGACTCTAAGGGGAATCACACCAGAGTTAAAGCCCAGGTAAACCCAGGCATCTCTTCCAACTGCCACACAACTTACCACAATTCAAAACAAAATTCTCCCACATGGCCCTTATCTTCTTAAATGTAGACCCTCATCATAACCTCTGGATGGAGTTTTCCATGAGGGGCACAGACCAAGACAATGTCCAAAATAACCTACCTTTCCCCCGATTTGCCTAAAATCAGTGTGGCCTGGAAACCCTGACTGTGAACGAGGAGTGATCAAATAGGTCTGCCATTAATACTGCTTGGCTTCTCCAATTTGAGGCCTACTGACTGTGGGGTTTAGATTCTTTATGTGAATTGGAGTAATGAGAACACCCAAGCACGTATGGGCTAGCCTCTGCAGGGCTTTGAATAACTCACTTGACCCAAAGGATCCCTATTCTCACTTGATGGATGTCAGGAATCTTTGAAAGGAAGGCGAGAGTCTTCATCCACAATGACAGCTCTTTTGGCTATTTTGGTTCTGTATGCATCCATGGGATCTTTCTTTAGATCCATCAGGTGCTGAAAATCTAAGCCACAGCCTCACACATGGCCAAGAGGCTGATTCAGACACATCCCTTTCCAAAGCAATTAAGCAAAGAGCCCTAGGTGATGCCCATTCATTTCCATTTGAAAACTGTTTTCTTCAGGCTTCACAAATTGGTGGCCTGAGGCAAAGAACTTCGTGACATTCATAGCAACAGAATAATAGGTAAGCAAAAGGCCCAAAGCAGGGTTTCTCCACTGAGATTTAGTGGTCACACATATATCTGATTTTTCAGAGATGCTCGCCATTCCTTTGAGCTATCCAGTACATGGCCATGTCACAGAGCTTGGAGGTGGTACATACCTTAGAGACAAAACCATGAGACTATTCTGGAGAGGGGCCAGAATTCTGGAAGAAAACTGTAACTTAGGAAGATTGCAGGTGTTACCCATTGATAAGGCAATCTGAACTCCATTCATAAATTGGGCAGGATGAATTCTGGGAAGCTTTCTACTAGACAGGACACATCCATTGATGCATTCTTTTTTTCTAATGAGTACAACCACGGACACAGTGAGGTAAACAGACATAGAAACACTCGCCTTGTCAAATGACTTACAATAAACAGTTCATTCCACAGCACATAAAGCGCCTTGCCTACCTATTCTCAGAACATGAGACAAAACCACAAACCAACACCCACAAAGGCAGCTCCTTCCCCCAAGAAGGTCTGTTACTATCCGGAGTGTCCTCTGACTGGTGGGCCATATTATTTTCCCCCTAAATGGCCTGAAATATCTCAGATCTGGTCTCCTTGGCCAACTCTGTGAAGGTGTCAGGACCCAGAGGTGAGCCACTACCTGCTTTCTCAGGAAAGGCCCCTCTTCAGAGCTTTACAGGCATTTTGCAATCCTCACATCAATAGGTACCAAGAAAGACTTACTCTGTCCTTGGTAAATCCAAACAAGTGAGACCACTGGGACTGGGACTGGGACTGACTCTGGGTGCCTGGCTTCATGAATCTCAAGTTCTGAGATTTCCTTCACTAAGGAAGTGATGTGAGGTCACTTCCTTCAGGAACTGAATGAGGTCACTGCCTTGGCAACCACTTTGTCCAACCAGTGGCTTCCAAGTCTCACATGAGAAGGAGGCTGTACCTAATTCCTGTGACACTTTCACAAGTTAGAATCTTATATCAACCATAGGCACCCGGGAACAGCTACCCACACAGGCCTGGTTTGGTCCATCTTCTCTACATTAAGAATAGAGAGGCTGATTCAGACAGAAACCTTTATCCTGACCAGGTTGTTTGCCATTGAACATGACTTTTGCTCTCTCAGGTCCTTCATAGCTGCGTATATATTCTCCAGTGATCATTTCAGCATGGAACTTTGAGGGTCTCAGTAGGTGGAAGACCCCCTACATTTCTTTACTGTAAGACCAACTCTGTCCCTTCCCTCTGTAAATTTAGATTGAGGGAACAGTGTATGGTTAGGGTTAACAACATGTTTTATTTGTGTTAGGAATCATTCTGCTGGATGAATAATGGTATTGGGAACCTGAAATATTTATAAGAATATGTATTTGAAATATAAGTATGAAAAGAGAAATCTAGGTAAGATTTGAAGCCAGGAAGGGCATTGGGCCCTTGATTATGATATTTAGCTTTGAATTACATTCTGCAATGTGGTCGCAGGTAAATCTACATACAATGGAATAAAACCTAGTACCTCAGATGCCTGAATGTCGAAGAGAACATCCAGTCAAAAAGGGATAGTCAGTAGGATTAGGAAAATAGTAGGTTTAGGTTGAAGAGTGAGTCTTTGAGTTGGAAATATAGTTCTTTAGCAATAGGGTTTCGTTTAGAGAGTGAATGAAAATATCAGCACATATGAAGAGTCAGTCACAATGATGAACTGGGGAAAATATGTAGGAAAGCAGATATAAAATAGAGACATTAGGAAATCAGGCAAAGTATAAAGTGAGTAACAGGATTAGACATTTTCAACAGGGTTGAGGTTGAATATATGATATTAGAAGAAACAAATATGTAGTCACCAAAAGGATTGAAATTTGAGAGCATTAGGCGACCTGGACATGGATGGTTTTAGTAATATATATTCACGTTCAATTTAGGTTTTGGTACAATCATAAGTGTTACCTTTACATTTGTGTCCAGAATATTACTGTGATAAAAATGTATATGTAGATCAGGTGATATGAGTATTTCTTCCACCATTATGGGGAGCAATATTTTTACAACCTATAAATTAGTATTGGGGAAAAAAATAGGTGTACCCTGTTTTGATGAGTATAGAGATGATGAATGAATAGACCAAACTGTGAATAAATAATATAACTGGACCCAACATTAGAAATTGGAATTGGAATAAATTGATATCTGAAAATATACAGGAAATCTTATATTGATATTGGCATACATACATTCATTACAACCAGTTGTACATCTAATGGTAACATTAGTGTTACGGTTGATCATGAAGAGTGTGTGAGTTTGCTTCAAAATTGATTATGCAAATCGAAAATAATGTGTTTGCAAAGAAGTCTCATGAAAGACCAGTCAAGAAACATGGAGGAATACTTGTGTTCTGAAGCAGGAAGTGATTGAAAGTGAATCAAAAGTTTTAAATTTTGAAATTTTGGATGAAACATTTATCCTATGATGTGCATAAACTGAAGAAATAGTACTGTACCAGTGTTGAATAAAAACGAATGTCAAAATACACATCATGTCCCATAGGAATCTACTTGCATTGATATTAACCTGGGTAAGTTACTGCAGAAATATTAGGATTTGTATGCACCTTTCATTGAAGTTAGTTTTCAGTACTAGTAAACAAATATGTGTTTCAGGGGGATGAATATTTCTGAGAATAATCTTGTAAAAATTTGATTATAAATCCACATACATGAATATGAATGTATTTAGGGAGTGTATAATAAGACACATATATTTTATATTTTAAAAAAATCTGGAGATTGTATATATATATATATATTATATATATATATATATATATATATATATATATATATACACACACAAACACAAAACACACACAGACATTAAAGAGTAGCAGTATATAGGCCAATCGAAATTCATGGTGAAATATATATCGTCCACTGATCCAAATATATTAATTTTACTGAACATGGATTTATGAATAATGTTGTTCAACTAGGAAGATCACCCATAGGTTGAATTTTAAGATCCAACAGCATTTAGGAGGAGTTATCTCTTCTCATAATTTTTATCTGCCACGTCAGCCTCCAAACAAGTATGTACATGTGATACCAGCTAGGATTCTATATGTGCATATAAAAATACATTTGCTGAATAGGCTACAGAGAAAGGGAGATAGAAATTCACATATTTGTTAACTTTAAAAACACATGGAGAACTATTTCAATTAAAAATTATCTAGATTTATAACACCTACCCTACATAATGCAAAAGGCAAGTCCAACTATACACCATGCCTTCTCTGTACTGCTTGTATTTCTATTCTGTTTGGGTTATTTTTCTCCATCATATTAGGATTAGTAGTCAGAGTCTAGTAGGGTATGGGTTCGTGTCAGGGATTCAGTATTTTTAATGGGAAATTGGAAAATGAATCCAATGTGTATGCAAATATGTGCTACACAAAAATCTTCCCACTCTCATCCACAACAATGCCTTGACATTACCTTCACCCCAGGTAAGACACAATTAGAGGAGAAGAGTTAGAAAATCTGTGAATGCAAATCTGGAATGGAATATGCTCAGGAGTTCACAACCTTGGAGGTGGTAGAGCAGTTTCCAAAAGTAAGGGACATGGTAAACACTCCACAAACATTGAGCTCTGCTGGCCTAAAGACTTCTTGAGAAACTGCCTCTGAAGCTGGGCACTTGAAATATATGTTGTATTAAGGAGTTTTAGCTTCTTTTGTAATGAGACCATCAAAGCTGGGTCTGCATCTATATGACCTGGAGAACATGGATTCTTATTTTCAAATGATCCTGAGGCAGCAGTGCTGAATTCTCTCTTTGTAGGTAAAGTGTGGCCACTGGAGGCTAAGTTTCACCCCGTGTGGACTGTGAAGCCATTTGGTCCTCCTCAAATTTTTGTGGTGGTTCTTGCTGCTGCACTGGGGCTTTTGGTTCTTGCTGCTGCACTGGGCTTTTTGAACAACAAGTTCAACTGGGACACAGTGCTAGAGGGAGTTCTGTCACGTGTGGTGGGTTAGGGTCTGCAGGAGAATGAAACAACCAGGCTTCTTTCTCACATAGCTTGCACCCTTGACCATATCAACATGATTCTGATCATTACCTTGAAAGCTCTCCAAATAAAAAGATGCCTTTACAAATAAGGGTCTGCTGGCTGCACCATGTCAGTCACAAGCCATTTGGAAGCAAATGGGCTAATCACATGGACCCACCACAGATGTTTTATCACACACGTGGCTACCACTGCTCTAGGCCCACTACTCAGCAGGCTCCAACTTACTACCATCTCTGTTCTACATTATTTTTATAAATTCCAGTCAATCAAGGCACTCTCTGGTACACTCATGGTCAGCAGCAGGACATCCAAAGATACTCCAGTGCCACCTGGTCATGGAAATTTCAAAAATTTCAAAGTATTTATCTAGCCATTTTTCAAGGATGTAGTTGGGAGGCACTGTGGCTTTCAAGAACCATTAAATGTTGAGGAAGCTCATTTCAGTGAAACTCTGGAGAACTTTCATAGGCAACGCTTCCCATAGAGTGGCCAAAAGGTTACATGAAGCCAGGCCTATTGAGGTCTACAATGTGAGTTCCATGTGTGTTTTGACTCTCAAGTATGGCTGCCAAGTCTTTAAGAATAAAATCATGGGATAATTTGGCTGAGATTCCCAGTGCTCTGTGGAAAGCCACCCTGGACCTTGATCTAAGTTTATAAGGGCGACTCTCATGCATGGCTTCCTAAAATCCCAACTCGATTCATGGCAATACTTCTCTGAGGTCACTTCCAGAACTCAGTCTCTAAGGGGATTCACACCAGAGTTCAAACCCAGGTGGACCCAGTCATCTCTTCCAACTGCCACACAAATGACCACAATTAAAACCAAAATAGTCCCACATGGCTCTCATCTTCTTCCATATAGACACTCATCATAACCTCTAGCTGGAGGTTTCTATGAGGAGCGCAGGACAAGACAGTGTCCAAAATACGCACTCTTGCTCGTCATTTCCATAAAGTCAGAGTGGCCTGGACACCCCTTCTGTGAACCAGAAGTGATCAAAAAGGCCTACCATTAATACTGCTCAGCTTCTCCAATTTGAGGCCTACTGACTGTGGGGTTTAGATTCTTTATGTGCATTGGGGTCATGAGAAAACCCAAGCACCTATTGGCTAGCCTCCGCAGGGCTTTGAAGAAGTCATTTGACCCAAAGGATTCCTATTCTCACTTGACAGAGGTCAGGAACCTTACAGAGGAAGGCAAGAGATTTTATCCACAATGACTGCTCTTTTGGCCATTTTGGTTTTGGATGCACACATGGCATCTTTCTTTAGATCCATCAGGTGCTGAGAATGCAAGCCACAGGCTCACACACAGCCAACAGACTGGCTCAGACACATCCCTTTCAAAAGCAATTACTCAAAGAGAGACAGGTGATGCTCATTCATTTCCATTAGAAAACTGTTTTATTCAGGTTTCACAAAGTGGTGCCTTAGGCAAAGACCTTCCTGACATTCAGTGCTACAGAACAATAGGTAAGCAAAGGCCCAAAGCAGGGATTCTCCACTGAGACTTTCATGATCACACAGATATCTGAGTTTCCTGAGATTCTCGCCATTCCCTTCAGCTATCCAGTACACGGCCATGTCACAGAGCTTTGAGGTGCTACATATCTTGGTCACAAAACCATGAGTCTATTCTGGAGAGTGGCCAGAATTCAAGAAGAAAACAGAAACTTAGGAAGACAGCAGGTCTTGCCCATCAATAAGGCAAGCCTCCATCCTTTCATAAATTGTGCAGGATGAATGTGGGGCAGTTTTCTCCTAGACAGGACACATCCATTGATGCATTTTCTTTTGTAATGTCTACAACCATGGACACAGTTGGATACACAGACATAGAAACACTTGCTTTGTCAAATGACTTACTAGAAACAGTCCATTCTAAACCAAAGAAACCGCCTTTCCTACCTATTCTCAGAGCATGAGACAAAACCACATACACACACTCATTCCCACAAAGGCACCTTTTTCCCCCAAGAGGGTCTGTGACTATCAAGAGTGTCCTCTGCCTTGTGGGCCATACTATGTTCCCCCGAAATGGCTTCTCTATTCTCAAATCTGGACTCCTTGGCCCACTCTGTGAAGTTGTCAGGAGCCAGCGGTGAGCCAATACCTGCTTTCTCAGGAAAGACCCCAATTCAGATCTTTCCTGGCATTTGGCCATCCTCACAACTGTATATACCAAGAATGATTGACTCTCTCCTTGGTAAATCCAAAAAGTGAGACTTCTGTGACTGTTATTGGGCCTGACTCTGGCTGCCTGTTTTCAGGGATCCCAAGTTCAGAGAGTTCCATCACCAAGAAAGTGAGGTAGGTCACTTCCTTCATGATGTGAATGAGCTCACAGCCTTGGCAACCACTTTGTCCTAACAGTTGCTTCCAAGGGTCCCATGAGATGGAGGCTGCCCCTACTTCCTGTGACACTTTCACAAGTTAGAATGGTATATCAACCATTGGTACCGGGGAAAAGATCTCCACACAGGCCTGGTTTGGTCCATTTGCTCTATATTAAAAAGAGAGAGGCTTATTCAGACACATCCCTTCATAGTGACCAGGTTGTTTGCCATGGAAGCTAACTTTTGCTCTCTCAGGTCCTTCATAGCAGTCTACATCTTCTTCGGGGATCATTTCTGCATGGATCTTTGATATTCTCAGCAGGTGGAAGATCCCCAACATTCCTCTTTTGTAAGACCAACTCTGTCCCTGCACTGCTCTAAAGTTAGATTGAGGGAACAGTGTATGGTTAGGGTTAATAATATGTTCAATTTTGGTTAGCAATCATTCTGCTGGATGAATAATGGTATTGGAAACCTGTGATATTTACAAGAATATATAGGTAAAATATAACAGAAATCTAGGGAAGATTTGAAGCCAAGTAGGGCATTGGGCCCTTGAGTGGGATACTTAGCTTTGAATTATATTCTGCACAGATGTCTCAGATAAGTCAATATACAATGAAATTGGATCTTGTACCTCGGATGATTGAATAACAAACAGAACATCTAGTCATAAAGGAATAGTCCGTAGGATTACCAAGGTAGTCAGCAGGTTTATAAAGAAGAGTGAGTATAGGATTTGGACCAAAAGTTCTTTACAAATAGGGTTTCGGGTAGAGAGTGAATGTAAATGTCAGCACATGTGAAGAGTCAGTCACAATGATGAACAGGGGAAAATATGTAGGAAAGCAGACATAAATAGAGACATTAGGAAATTAGCAAAAGTATAAAGTGTGTAATTGGTTTAGACATTTTCGACAGGGTTGAGTTTGAATATATAATCTTAGGAAGAAACAAATATGTTGTCACAAATAGGATTGAATTCGAGAGCATTAGGTAACCAGGACTTGGATGTTTTTTTGTAATCCATGTTCACTTTCCATTTAGGCTTTTTTAAAATCATAAGTGTGACCATTGCATTTTGTGTCCAGAATATTATTGTGATAAAATGTATGTGTAGATCAGGTGACATGAATATTTCTTCCACCGTTTCTGGAGCAATGTTTTGTAGAAGTATAATTTAGTATTTGGGGTACAAATAGGTGTACCCTGTGTCTATGAATATGCAGATTATGCATGAATAGACCATACTGTGTATAAATAATATAACTGGTTCCACTTTAAATAATGGATTGAATTGATATCTGAAAATATAAAAGAAATCTCATATTGATATGCAATCATTCATTCCAACCACTTATACATCTAATGGTAATATTAGGGTTATATTTTATTCTGAAAAGTGTGTGAGTTTTGCTTCAAACGTGATTATGGAAATCAAAAATAATGTGTTTGGAAAGAAGTATCATGAAAAGAATAGTCAAGAAACCTGGAGGAATTCATGTGTTCTGAAGCAGGAAGTGATTGAACGTGAAACACATGCATATAAATTTGCCAACTTTTGAATGAAATATATACAGTATGATGTGCATAAGCTGCAGAAATAGTAATGTAGCAGTGTTGAATAAAAATGAACATCAAAATACACATCATGTCCCCTAGGAATCTACTTGCATTGATATTAATCTGGGTCAGTTACTGTAGAAATATTAGGATTTTTATGCACCATTTACTGAAGTTAGTTTTCAGTACTAGGAAACAAATATGTATTTCAGGTGGATGAATATTTCTGAGAATAATCTTGTGGAAACTTGATTTTAAATCCATATAAATCGCAAAACATTATAAACAAAAAACACACACAGACATTAAAATGTAGCATAGTATATTCCAATTGAAATTCATCTTGAAATATATATCATCCACTGATCCAAAACTATTTGTTTAATGAACTTGGATTCATGAATAATGTTGTTCAACTAAGAAGCTCCCCCATAGTTTGAATTTTCTGTTCCAACAGTGTTTAGGAGGAGTGATCTCCTAAATGTGTATGCAAATATGTGCTACACAAAAATATTTCCACTCTCATCCAGAACAATGACTTGATATTACCTTCGCCCCAAGAAAGACACAATTGGAATAGAAGAGTTAGAAATTCTGTGAATACATATCTGGAATTAAAATGCTCGGGAGTTCACAACATTGGAGTTTGCAGAGGAGTTTCCAAAAGTAAGGGAGAGGCTTGATAGACCCAACCTGATTTTTTATTAAAATTGGGAACCATCTTGCCACAAAGCCGTGAAAAGATAATTTTGGCTTTATTCTAAATTACTGCAAATTCTGAACCTGCTTGGAACGCCTGCCCGTGCCTTGAACTCATCCACACCTGGCTCTCTGACCAGATAACAGTACTTTCTGAAACTCTAGTGACACCTCATAAATATTGGCCTTCCCTGGCCAGACAACAACCCTCTCTGAGGCTCTAATGGTCCTCATTATTTCTGATATTGGGGCCAGCAAAAAAAAAAATGTAAACTACCATTAGTGTGATGCTTTCAAAGTTTTGATATCTGTAACCACCCATTTGTGTAACTTTCTGGGCTATATAGCTGGGCTGTAGGAAAGGTGGGGTTGCTGTCTTGTTCCCGCCATTTTGGGAAGGAGAGGCAGCCCAGCCTGTTGAAATAATAAGCTTGCCTTAATTTGATTTTAATTGGACTCAGTGGTCTTTTCTTGCATCCTAGTCCAAAATTTTGGAGTTCCCCAGTGAGATGACCCTGCCCGAGCAGATCACAAAACCAGACTGCTGAAAATTCTGAAGCTGGCCTTCCCTCCAGGGCACTGGGCTGGAGAACCACTCTAGGGGGTGCACAACTTGAGATGTTCCAAGGCCTTGGAGTGAGCCGTCAGTCTGGGGAGCACTGCAGTGAACCACCACACTAAAACTATTATCAAGCCCCTGGTGGAGGAGGCCTCCATAGGTAAGTGGCGCCTTTATAACATCTGATATCTGGTTAAGGGAGATCTCTTCTGATGACAGAGAGGTGGCCTGGGGAGGCTCACATACACTCCTGTCCAGGACAGTAATGAGAATGATGCTGTCCTCTGTTCTGTTCTGTAGGGAATTCCTCTGGAAGGGTAGAGAGGTGCCGATGGGCACACACACGCTCCTACCCTGGAGCTTTAGCAAGATGTTGCATTGCTCCTCTGTTTTTCTGTTTCGGCACCAGGATTCTGTTTTTCTGTGTTTTGTTCTGTGGTCTATATTTTTTTTGTTTTTTGTTTTTGTGCATTTTTTTGTTTGATTTCTGTGGTAAAATTTTAAGGATATTGGACGTGAAAAAGGGTAACAAAGCAAGTAAGCCTGACACCCTTTCGACTGTGTTTTAAGGAACTGTGATGAACTTTACCCACCTTTGTTAAGCAGGAAGAAAGAAGCCCCTAGCTGGCTGCCTGGAGCACACCCACTGCACAGGGCAATGCCTGCTGGGGAACGAAGAACTGAGTATATCCCAGGTTAACAAGTGAAACTCTTTAAAATCTCTTGTCCCTCCAGATCATGAGAGTCACAACCTTTTGGCAGAGTCCCCTTGTTTTTCATTTATTAGCAAAGCAATAAACCTCCATTTTCTTTTTCTCAAAACCCTGTCCTCATTATTAAATTAGTATTAATTTGCTTCAGGGTCAGAAACCGAACTTTAAGTTACAAATTTTGATACCCGGCCCCGTCCCAGAACTTGTTGAGAGCTGACGACTGAAATGTTAGGAGATGGAGCATGCTTGGAGTGGACCCGAAACAGAAGAGCTAATCCTGTAAGTAAAAGGAGGGACTGAGGGACCCCAGCAACTGCCAAAGCCCTGTTGCTTCAGGGAATTCCCTCCTTCCTTCCCTGCACTGTAAGCATTATGACACCTCTGTCTTCTTTTAAAAGAGAAAAATAAAAAGGGGACACTAAATGCAGTAAAGTCACCATGGAGACCCTTGATTTTACATTTCAGGTAGCTTCTCTGTGAAAACATCTGGTCCCCTTGTGGGGACATCTGTGGTGCCACTGGTGCAGGAGATTTTTCTCTTATCTGCTCTGTTTTAAAGGCTTCTGTCTGTCAGCCATATTCTGGAGTTCCTTTCTGTCTGTCTTGTGCCTTTGTTTTTGGCCCTTTAAGACATGTGCAATAATGTGTTTATATTATAAATTGTTTCTTGAGAATGATCTTAGCTGAATGTGTGTCTAAATGATGATGTTTTATTGTAAAAATATGGTATCTGAATGCGTTTTTTGAAGCTTTGCACAATATTGCAGTTAAAAGTCGGGTTTAGGTAATTGTTTAGTTTTTGATTTCAGATAATTCATGACAGAGAACTTAAATACTTAGGATGGAAAACTAAAGAACTCTACTTCCAAGTTGGCAAGTAACTTCCCAATCATGCAGTCTTTTTTTCTCCAATTTTGAATTGGGTAGCCTGGGAAAATGTCACTGTGTTTACCAGTGCATTAATTTGGACAAGGATAGTAAATCATAGTATGATATCTGTTGACAAAACAAGATGTAAAGATATAAAATTTTGTGAATTGTATCTTAAACTTGTAGCATAATTTTCAACATCCTAACCAGAAAATTATGGTTAAAATGCCTTAGGCCTGAGGTGTTTGCTCAGAATAGCAGTTTTTTCCTGCTCCTTCCAGACCTCAGCCAGGACTTCTGTTGAAATGCAAATGAAAGTCTCCTGTAAGCTCAGTAGGAGACTGATCTGAGGCCTAAGGGAAAAAAAATGGTAAATTGTATGGTATTTACTAATTACTGGCCAGTCATTTTTTCTAGGACTCATAATTTTTTCTTAGATTCTTTTTTTTTTTTTTGAGTTTATGATTTTGATCCTACAGACCTAGGTTAATGTTTTTCTGATCAGTTTTATCTTTGACCAACTGTGGAGTTTTAAAAACATTGCAATGGTGATTTCACCTGTGAAAAGCTACAAGGCCTTCACTATTATTAGGTGTGCACACTTTTGTTATGTGTTGTATGTCTATATATATATATATATATATATATATATATATATATATATATATATATACATATGTCCGTATATCATTCAAATGATACACAAATTAACATATATAAGGAGCATCCATATAAAAAAGCGCTCATAAAAACAAATTTTAAAAAGTGGACCACAGATCTTTAATTCACGTGGTTTAAATGTTTCAATTTAGATTGGATAAACAGATAAATATAAATGTCTTCAAATTTATGCCTATAAGTTTTTCTAGGTGTTCAAAAATCTAATAAAATATTATTGTCTACCAAAGGTCTATATGACTTTGTTCTAGGACTTTTCCTTCAACCAAAAAATGGTTTACACTGTTCAATACATTTGTCTAATATTTTGATTAAAAAGTAAAGTAAATTTGATTTGGATTTACTCATTCATGAGTGTTTTTGTTTGATATCTGATTGATATACTAAGGTCTATCAATTTTTAGTACAAAATCTGTATAAAATGTTTACAATCTTATACAGACTTTCTACTAAAGTCTGTGTAAGATTGTAAAAATTAGTCATGTGTTTAAGAGACAATAATTTCTTAAAACATAAGATTACTCATAACATTGTGTTTATTAAGTTTTATTTTTTCCAGAGCAAGCAACCATAAAAATTAAACAACTGTTTAAAACAGAACTGTTATTTTAGAGCACTGTACTGCCATTTCTTTAAAAGATAAACTTGGTTAATGTAGAAACATCAATGTAACTGTGATGCTATTAATGTGCTCATATCTTCCAGTTATACAACTCGATAAGGTAGAAACTTTAAAAGAGCATTATATCAAGCTGGTGTTCTGAAGTTGTATGGTAAATAAAATATATATTGGGGATTTATTTACCTGTTATCAATAAGATATGTAAAGTTTTATGTTACACTTTACATTGTGCAGCAATTTAAATGTATTTTTAAATTAATGAGAGCCTAATCTATTTGAATGTTAAAAACATTCAGCCATTCTTTAATTCATGTTTCAAAAGTGATATTACATGGTGTTAGCTAATGTTCATGTGACCTCAAACAATTTATGTAAACTTTGTAAAAGGATATTAAAATACGAAGATCAGCTTTAGAACTAAAACACTTAAGATTTATAAAGAGCCCTGTCTTACCTGAGATAAGGCTCTGTGTCCCATCTTACTACATGTGAGAATGACTACGAAAGCAGTAGGTCAGATTTTATTTCATTTAAAGTTATGTTCAAAAGTTTTGTTTTTTTCTTTTTTTTTTTTTCTCTCAAGTTTACTAGGATCTCAAACAGGGAATATAAAGTATAACTCACGCAAAAAATTCAGGGTAGCATTACATTAACTAAGTATTTTTACTCTTGTTAAAAAATTTTGTTTTTTAATTTGCTTATAAGTGATCTAAAGATTCCCTGTTGGTGTTTTAACTATGGCTGGAATCTTTCAGAATAAAATCTTGTGATATCCTGGCTTAGATTCCCAGTGCTCTGTGTAAAGTCACCCTGGGCCAAGATCTCAGATTCCACTGGTGAATCTCATGTGTGGCCTCCTGAAATCCCAACACAATTCATGGCAATACTTCTCTGAGGTCAGTTACACAACTCAGTCTCTAAGGGGAATCACAAAAGAGTTCAAGCCCAGGTGGACCCAGGCATCTCTTCAAATTGCCACACAAATGATGACAATTAAAACCAAAACACTCTCACATGGCCCTCTTCATCTTTTTATATAGACACTAATCATAACCTCTAGCTGGAGGTTTCCATGAGGGGCACAGCCCAAGACAGTGTCAAAAATAATCTCCCTTGTCCCTCATTTGCCTAAAGTCAGGGTGGCCTGGACAACGTTAGTGTGAACCAGAAGTGATCAAATAGGCCTGCCGTTAATACTACTCCACTTCTCAAATTTGAGGCCTACTGACTGTGGGTTATTGATTTTTAGTGTGAATTGGAGTTATAAGAAAACCCAAGCACCTATTGTCTCCCCTCTGCAGCCCTTTGAAGAACTTATTTGACACAAATGATCCCTATTCTCACTTGATGGAGGTCAGGAATCTTACAGAGGAAGGCGAGAGGCTTCATCCACAATGACTGATCTTTTTTCCATTTAGGTTTTGGATGCCCACATGGGATCTTTCTTTAGTTCATCAGGTGCTGAAAATCTAAACCACAGGCTCACACAGGGCCAAGAGGCTGATTCAGACACATCCATTTCCAAAGCAATGAAGCAAAGAGCCACAGGTGATGCCCATTCATTTCCATTTGAAAACTGTTTTCTTCAGGCTTCACAAAGGGGTGGCCTGAGGCAAAGACCTTTCTGACATTCAGAGCAACAGAACAATAGGTAATCAAAAGGCCCCAAGCAGGGTTTCTCCACGTGAGTTTTCTGAGATGCTCGCCATTCCCTTCAGCTATCCAGTACATGGCCATGTCACAGAGCTTGGAGGTGGTACATATCTTGTACAAAAATACATGATACTAATCTTGAGAGTGGCCAGAATTCATGAAAAAATGGAAAATTAGGTAGATAGCAAGTGTTGCCCATGGATAAGGCAAGCCTCAGTCCATTCATTAATTGGAAAGGATGCATGCTGGGAAGCTTTCTACTAGACAGGACACACCCAATGAGCTATTTTTTTCTAATATCCACAAAGAAAAACACAGTGGGATACACAGACATAGAAACAGTCTCCTTGTCAAATGACTTACTGGAAACAGTCCACTCCAATCCAAACAAATCTCCTTTTTTACCTATTCTCAGAACATGGAAAAAAACCACAAACACAAACCAACACCCACAAATGCAACTCCTTCCCCCAAGTAGGTCTGTCACTATCTGGAGTGTCCTCTGACTGGTAGGCCATACGATGTTCCCCACAAATGGCCTTTCTGTCTCAGATCTGGTCTCCTTGGTCAACTCTGTGAAGTTGTCAGGAGGCAGTGGTGAGCCAATTCCTGTCCTCTCAGGAAAGACCCCTCTTCAGAGCTTTCTTAGTATTTGGCAACCCTTACATCAGTAGGTACCAAGAAAGACTGACTCTGTCCTTAGTAAATCCAAACAAGTGAGCCCACTGCGACTGGGACTTGGACTGGCTCTGGTGCCTGGCTTCCTGGATCACAAAATTCAGAGAGTTCCATCACCAAGGAAATGAGGTGAGGTCACTACCTTCAGGAAATAAATGAGGTCCCTGTCTTGGCCACTACTTTGTCCTAACAGTTGCATCCTAGTGTCTCCTGACATGGAGGCTGCCCTACTTCCTGTGATACTTTCACATGTTAGAATGGTATAGAAACCATAGTCACCTGGGAACAGCTCTCCACACAGGCCTGCTTTGGTCCATCTTCCCTGCATTAAGAATAGAGAGGCTGACTCAGACACATCCTTTCATCCTGACCATGTTGTTTGCCATGGAATATGACTTTTGTTCTCTCAGGTCTTTCATAGCTGCCTACATCTTCTCCAGGGATTATTTCTGCATGGATTTTGAGGTACTCAGCAGGTGGAAGATCTCCTAACTTCCTGTATTGTAATATCAACTTTATCCCTGCTCTTCTGTAAAGTGAGATTGAGGGAACATTGTATGGTTAGGGTTAATAGCATGTTCCATTTGGCTTAGGAATCATTCTGCTGGATGAATAATGGTATTGGGAACCAGCAATATTTATAAGAATATAGAGGTAAAATATAAGTATGAAAACAGAAATCTAGGTAATATTTGAAGCCCAGAAAGATTTGGGCTCTTGATTGGGATCCTTAGCTTGAGTAATGTTTTGCACCGAGGTCGATGCAAATCGATATACAATGGCATAAGACCCTGTACCTCAGATGACTGAATGTAGAAGAGAACACCAGTGAAAAAGGGATAGTGTGTAGGATTAGAAAGATAGTCAGTAGGTTTAGGAGGAAGAGTGAGTCTAGGATTTGGACCAAAAGTTCTTTAGCAATAGGTTTCGGTTAGAGAGTGAATATAAATGGCACCATATGTGAAAAGTTGGGCACAATGATGAACTGGGAAAAATATGTAGGAAGGCAGACATCAATAGAGACATTAGGAAATCAGGCAAAGTATAACGTGAGTGATAAGATTTGACATTTTCAACAGGGTTGAGGTTGAATACATAATCTTAAAAAGAAACAAAAATGTAGTCACCAATTGGATTGACATTTGAGAGCATTAGGCAAACTGGACATGGATGTTTTTAGTAATCCATGTTCACATTCCATTGAGGCTTTATTGCAATCATAATGGTGACCTTTGCATTTTGTGTCCAGAATATTACTGTGATAATATGTATATGTAGATCAGGTGACATGAGTATTTCTTCCACCTTTTCTGGGAGCAATATTTTGAAAACATATAAATTAGTACTGGGGATACTAAGAGGTTTACCCTGTGTTGATGAATATAGAGATGATGCATTAATAGACCATACTGTGAAAAAATTATGTGACTGGTTCCAAATTTACATAATGGATTGTTTTAATATCTGAAAATATAGACGAAATCATATATTGATATACGTACATTCATTCCAACAAGTTATATATCTAATGGTATTATTAGGGTTACCGTTTATCATGAATAGTGTGTGAGTTTTACTTCAAAAATGATAATGGAATCGAAAATAATGTGTTTAGAAAGAAGTCTAGTGAAAAGACCAGTCAAGAAACATGGAGGAATATATGTGTTCCGAAGGAGGAAGTGATTGAAAGTAAACCAAATATTTATAAATTTGTGAACTTGTGAATGAAAGGATATATTTTATGATGTCCATAAACTGAATAAATAATAACGTACCAAGTTTGAATAAAAATAAACTTTAAAAAACACATCTTATCCAATAGGAATGTATTTGCATTGATGTTAAACTTGGTCAGTTAGTCTAGAAATATTAGGATTTGTAAGAACCCTTCCCTGAATTTAGTTTTCACTACTAGGAAACAAATATGTATTTCAGTGGATGTATATTTCTGAGAATAAACTTGTTAAAAGGTGATTATAAATCCACATATATGAATATGAATGAATTCAGGTGGTGTATAAGAAGACATATATTTCATATTTTGGAAAATCTCGAGACTATATATATATATATATATATATATATATATATATATATATAGAGAGAGAGAGAGAGAGAGAGAGAGAGAGAGAGAGACAAACACACACACATTATAATGTCTCAATATATATGTCAATCGAAATTCATCATGAAAAATAACTCATCCGCATATCCCAAAATATTCATTTTACTGAACATGGATGTATGTATAATGTTGTTCATTTAGGAAGCTCACCCATGGGTTGAATTTTCTGTACCAACAGCGTTTAGGAGGAGTGATCTCTTCTCACAAATAGTATCTGCCAAGTCAGCCACCTTACAAGAATGTACGTGTGAAACCAGGTAGGATTCTATTTGTGCATATAAAAATACATGTGCTTAATGGGCTACAGAGAAAGGGAGACAGGAATTCATATATTTCTTAACTTTAAAAACACATGGAATAGTGTGTAGTGTCCCTCTTTATCCCTTTTGATTAACTTTGGCTTAAAAAAAAGAATTTTATTGAGAATTTTTGTATATATCTTTGTCAGGAATATTGCTCTGAAGTTTTCTTTCCTTGATGTGTCTTTGTCTGATTTTGGTATGTGAGTGATAATAGCCTCATGGAATGAGTTTGGAGGAGTTCCATCCTTTTCTATTTTATGGAATAATTTGAGGAGTATTGTGATGAATGCTTCTTTGAAGGTCTTGTAGAACATGGCTGAGAATCTGTCTGTTCCTGGGCTTTGCTTGATTGGTAGGCTGTTGACAGCAACTTCTATTTCATTGCTTGAAATTGATTTGTTTAAATTGTTCACGTCCTACTAATTAAGTTTGGGTATATCTCTAAAATTTTATTGATGTCATCATGGTATTTTAATTTATTAGACCATAAATTTTCAAATTAGTTTTCAATTATTCTCTGTATTTTAGTTGTGTACTCTGTAAAAGTTCCTTTATGATCCTTAATTTTAGTAATTTGAGGTTTTTTTTTTCTTCATTAGCTTGGTTAAGGAAGTGTCAATTTTATTTATTTTTCGAAGATTAAATTTTGTGTTGTGTCAAAAAAAATAACACATGGAAAATTATTTCAATAAATTGAATAGATTTATAACTCCTACCTTATATTATGCAAAAGGCAAGTCCAACTATACACCATGTCTCTTCTGAAATGCTTGTATCTATTCTGTTTGGGTTCATTTTCTCCATTATATTAGTATTAGTGGTAAGAGTCTCGTAGGGTATATGAATGTTTCTGAGAATAATCTTGTGAAAAGATAATTATAAATCCACATTAATGACTATGAAAAATTTAGGAAGTGCAAAATAAGACACATATATTTCATATTTTGAAAAATTTGGAGAGTATATCTATATTTATATCTATATATCTATATCTATATCTATCTATCTATCTATCTATCTATATATATATATATATATATATATACACACACACACACACACACACACACACACACACAACACTCACAGACATTAAAAAGTACCAATATAAATGCCAATCGAAATTCATCAGTAAATATATATCATCCACAAATGCAAAAAATATTTATTTTACTGAACATGAGTTTATATATAATGTTTTTCTAATAGGACGCTCTCCTATAGGTTGAATTTTCATTTCCAAAAGCATTTAGGAGGAGTGAAGTCTTCTCACAATTTGTATCTGCCAAGACAGCCACCTCACAAAAATGTACGTGTGATACCTGGTAGGATTACCAGGTAGGTAGTTAAATGCATAACTCATTTAAATCAAATGTATGGAAGATGAAAAAATAAAAAAATTAAAAAAATAAACTGAAAAAAAAAAGAATTAGACATTTTCAACAGTGTTGAGTTTGAATATATAAATTAGGAAAAAACAAATATGTAGTCACCAATAGGATTGACAATTGACAGCATTACGCAACCTGGACATGGATGTTTTTAGAAACCCATGTTCACTTTCCATTTAGGCTTTGGTACAATCATAAGTGTGACCTTTCCATTTTTTGTCCAGAATATTACTGTGATAATGAGGTGACATGTGTATTTCTTTCACCATTTCTGTGAGCAATATATTGAAGATGTAATTTTAGAATCAGGGTACAAAGAGGTGTACCCTGTTTCTATGAACATAGAAAAAAAGCATGAATAGACCATACTGTGAATAAATAATATAATTTTTTCAACTTTAAATAATGAATTGAACTGATATCTGAAAAATTAAAGGAAATCGTATATTGATATACAATCATTCATTCCAACCAGTTATATATATTTTGGAAATATTAGTGTTTTGGTTTATCATGAAGAGTGTGTGAGTTTTGCTTCAAAATGATTATGGAAATTCAAAATTATGTGTTTGGAAAGAAGTCTGATGAAAAGACCAGTCAAGAAACCCTGACAATACATGTGTTCTGAAGCAAGAAGTGATTAAAGTTGAAACAAATGCCTATTAATTTGTGAACTTGTGGATGCAATGTATATCCTATGATGTGCAAAAACTGAAGAAACAATAATGTACCAGTGTCGAATACAAATGAATGACAAATTACATATCATGTCCCATAGGAGTCTTCTTGCACTGATGTTAGACTGGGTCAGTTACTGTAGAGTAATTAGGATTTGTATGCACCATTCACTGAAGTTAGGTTTCAGTACTAGGAAACAAATATGTATTTCAGGTGGATGAATATTTCTGATTATAATCTTGTGAAAAGTTGATTATAAATCCACATACATGTACATGAATGAATTTAGAGAGTATATATTAGACACATTTTTTCATATTTTGAAAAATTTGGAGAGTATATATATATATATATGTCTATACACACACACACACACACACACTCAGACACACACACACACACACACACACACACAACACAACATTCACAGACATTAAAAAGTACCAATAAATATGCCAATCGAAATTCATCAGTAAATATATATCATCCACAGATGCAAAAATATTTATTTTACTGAACATGAGTTTATGCATAATTTTGTTCTACTAGGACGTTCTCCTATAGGTTGAATTTTCATTTCCAACAGCATTTAGGTGGAGTGAACTCTTCTCACAATTTGTATCTGCCAAGACAGCCACCTCACAAAAATGTACGTGTGATACCTGGTAGGATTCTATATATGCATATAAATATACATGTGTGAAAAGGCTACAGAAAAAGGAAACAAGAATTCACATATTTGTTAAGTTTAAAAAGAGATGGAGAATATTTCAATTAAAATTTGACGAGATTTATAACTCCTACCTTATATAATGCAAATGTCAAGTCCAACTATAGAACATGTCTCCTCTGAAGTGCTTGTATTTCTATTGTGTTGGGTTAATTTTCCCCATTATATTAGGATGAATAGTCTGAGTCTACTAGGTAAGTTTTAGTGTCCGGGATTCAGTACTTCAAATGGAAAATTGGAAAATGAATCCAATGTGTATGTAAATATATGCTGCACAAATATCCTCCCGCTCTCATCCAGAACAATGCCTTGACATTACCTTCACCCCAAGTAAGACACAATTAGAGGAGAAGAGTTACAAAATCAGTGAATACATATCTGGAATGGAAAATGCTCAGGAGTTCACAACCTTGGAGGTGGTAGAGGAGTTTCCAAAAGTAAGGGACATGGTAAACACTCCACAAACATGGAACTCTGCTGGCCTAAAAACTTTTTGAGAAACTGCCTCTGAGCTTCCGCACTTGAAATATATGTTGTTTTCATGAGATTTGGCTTCCTTTGTAGTGAGACCATCAAAGCTGGGTCTGCATCCATGTGACCTGGAGGACATGGTTTCTTATTTTCCAATGAACAAGATGAAGCAGTGCTGAATCCTCTCTTTTTAGGTAAATTGAGGCCACTAGGGACTAAGTGTCTCCCTGTCTCCCCGTGTGGACTGTGAAGCCATTTGGTCCTCCTCCACTTTTTGTGGTGTTTAGGCTGCTGCACTGTGAGTTTGGTATTTGTTTCACGAAATACTAGCAGCTAAACTGGGACACAGTGCTGGAGGGAGTTCTGTCACGTGTGGTGGGTCAGGGTCTGCAAGAGAATGCACCAACTAGGCTTCTATCTCTCACAGCTTGCCCCATTGCTCCCTTGTCCATATCAACCTGATTCTTAATTTTCCTCTTAAAACTCTCCATATAAAAAGATGCCTTTACATATAAGGGTCTTCTGGCAGCACCATGTCAGTTACAAGCCATTTGGAATCCAATGGTAGATGCACATGGTCCTACCACGGATGTTTTATCAAACGCCTCCCCACCACTGCTCTAGAACCACTACTCAGCAGGCTAAAACTTACTGGCATCTCTGTTCTAACCATTTTCATGAAACTCAGTAAATCAAGGCACTGTCTGGTATACTCATGATCAGCAATAGGACATCCAATGTTTCTCCAGTGCCACCAGGTCATAGGAATTTCAAAAATTTCATGGTATTTATCTAGCCATTTTTCAAGCATGAAGTAGGAGGCACTGTGGGTTTCAATTCATTCAGCAAACATTAAATGGTGAGGAAGCTCATTTCAATGAAATCTCTGGAGAAATCTCACAGGCAAGGCTTCCCAAAGAATGGACAAAAGGTCACATTAGGCCAGGCCCATTGAGGTCTACAATGTGAGGTGCATGTGTGTTTTGACTCTCAACTATGGATGCCATTTCTTTAAGAATAAAATCATGTGATATCCTTGCTGAGATTCCCAGGCCTCTGTGGAAATCTACCCGGGGCCTAGGTCTCAGTTTCCAAGAGTGACTTTCATGCGTGGCCTCTTAAAATCCCAACAAAATTCATAGCAATGCTTCTCTGAGTTCAGTTCCAAAACCCAGTGTTTAAGGGGAATCACACCAGAGTTCAAGCCCACGTGGAACCAGTCATTTTTTCCAATGCCACACAAATGACCAACATTAAAACCAAAACACTCCCACATGGCCCTCACCTTATTCCATATTGTCAATCATCTTAAACTCTGGCTGGAGGTTTCCATGAGGGGTGCAGCCCAAGACAGTGTCCAAAATCAGCTCGTTTGCCCCTCATTTGCCTAAAGTCAGGATAGCCTGGACACCGTTGCTGTGAACCAGGAGTGAACAAATAAGCCTGCCGTTAATACTTCTATGTTTCTCCAATTTGAAAGCTACTGATTTTAGGTATCGATTCTTTAGGTGATTTAGAGTCATGTGAAAACACAAGCACCTCTGCAGGGCTTTGAAGAACTCATTTGACTCACAGAATCCCTATTCTCATTTGTTGGAGTCCAGGAACCTAACAGAGGAAGGCAAGAGTCTTCATCCACAATGAATGATATTTTTTGCCATTTTGGTTTTGGAAGCTCACATGGGATCATTCTTAAGATCCATCAGGTGCTGAGCATCTAAGTCACAGCCACACACAGGACCAAGAGGCTGATAAAGACACATCCCTTTCCAAAGCAATTAAGCAAAGAACCACAGGTGAGGCCCATTCATTTCCATTTGAAAACTGTTTTCTTCAGGCTTCACAAAGGGGTGGCCTGAGGCAAAGACCTTCCTGACATTCAGTGCAACACAACAATAAGTAAGCAAAAAGCCCAAAGCAGTGTTTCTGCACTGAGACTTTCCTGGTCACACTGATATCTGAGTTTTCTGAGATGCTCGCCATTCTCTTCAACTATCCTTTACATGGCCATGTCACAGAGCTTGGAGGTGGTACATATTTTGGACACAAATCCCTGAGACCATTCTGGAGAGTGGCCAGAATTCAGGAAGAAAACAACAACTTAGAAAGATAGCAGGTGTTGCACATCGATAAGACAAGCTGCAGTCCATTCATATATTGGGCAGTGAATTATAGGGAAGATTTATACTAGACAGGACACATCCATTAATGCATTCTCTTTTCTAATGTCTACAACAACGGACACAGTGGGATACACATAAACAGAAACACTCACCTTGTCAAATGACTTACTAGAAACTGTCTGCTCCAAACCAAACAAACCGCCTTTTCGATCTATTCTCAGAACATGAGACAATACAACAAACCCACACCCACTCCCACAAAGGCACCTCCTTCCCCCAAGTAGGTCTGTGACTATCCAGAGTGTCCTCTGACTGGTGGGCCATACTATGTTCCCCCGAAATGGCCTGTCTTCTCTCAGATCTTGTTTCCTTGACCAACTCTGTGAAGATGTCAGGAAAAAGTGGTTAGCCACTACCTGTTTTCTCAGGAAAGGTCCATCTTCAGAGCTCTCCTGGCATTTGGCCATCCTCACATCATTAGGTACCAAGAAAACTGACTCTGTCCTTGGTAAATCCAAACAAGTGAGCCCACTGGGCCTGGGACTGGGACTGCCTCTGGGTGCCTGGCTTCTTGGATACCAAGTTCAGAGAGTTCCATCACCAAGGAAATGAGGTATGTCACATTCTTTGGAACTGAATGAGGTCACTGCCTTGGCAACCACTTTGTCCTAACAGTTGCTTCCAAGGGTTACATAAGATGGAGGTTTCCCCTACTTCCTCTGACACTTTCATAAGCTAGAATGTATATCAACCATTGGCACCCGGGAATAGCTCTCCACTCAGGCCTGGATTGTTCCACCTAGTCTACAATAAGAAGAGAGAGGCAGATTCAGACACATCCCTTCATCCTGACCAGGTTGTTTGCCATGGAAGATGACTTTTGCTCTCTCAGGTACTTCATACCTGCCTACAACTTCTCCAGGTATCATTTGTGGATGGACATTTGAGGTTCTCATCTGGTGGAAGATCCCCAAATTTCCTGTATTGTAAGAACCCCTCTGTCCCTGCACTTCTGTAAAATGATTGAGGGAACAGTGTATACTTGGGGTTAAAAACAGGTTTGATTTGGTGACGAATGATTCTGTGCGATGAATAATGGCATTGGGAACATGCAATATTTACAAGAATATAGATGTGAAATTTAAGTATGAAAAAAGAAATCTAGGTATGCTTTGAAGCCCAGAAGGGTTTTGCCCTTGATTGGGATACTTAGCTTTGAATTATGTTCTGCAAAGATGTCTCAGATAATTTGATATACAATGGCCTAGGACCTTGTACATTGGATGATTGAATTTAGAAGAGAACATCCAGTCAAAAAGGGATATTCAGTAGGATTAGGAAGATAGTCGGTAGGTTTAGGAAGACGAGTGAGTATAGGATTTGGACCAAAAGTTCTTTAGCAATAGACTTTTGGTGATAGAGTGAATGTAAATGTCAGCACATATGAAGAGTCAGTCACTATGTTGAACTGGGGAAAATATGTAGAAAGCAGATACCAATGGAAACATTACGAAATCAGGCAAAGTAAAAAGTGAGGGATAGAATTAGACATTTTCAACAGGGTTGAGTTTCAATATATAAATTAGGAAAAAACAAATATGTAGTCACCAATAGGAGTGACAATTGACAGCATTAGGCAACCTGGACATGGATGTTTTTAGAAATCCATGTTCACTTTCCATTTAGGCTTTGGTACAATCATAAGTGTGACCTTTCCATTTTTTGTCCAGAATATTACTGTGATAATGAGGTGACATGTGTATTTCTTTCACCATTTCTGTGAGCAATATATTGAAGATGTAAAATTAGAATCGGGGGTACAAATAGGTGTACCCTGTTTCTATGAACATAGAGAAAAACCACGAATAGACCATACTGTGAATAAATAATATAACTTTTTTGAACTTTAAATAATGAATTGAACTGATATCTGAAAAATAAAAGGAAATTGTATATTGATATACAATCATTCATTCCAACCAGTTATATATCTAATGGAAATATTAGTGTTTTGGTTTATCATGAAGAGTGTGTGAGTTTTGCTTCAAAAAGATTATGGAAATTCAAAATAATGTGTTTGGAAAGAAGTCTCATGAAAAGACCAGTCAAGAAACCCTGACAATACATGTGTTCTGAAGCAAGAAGTGATTAATGTTGAAACAAATGCCTATTAATTTGTGAACTTGTGGATGAAATGTATATCCTATGATGTGCAAAAACTGAAGAAACAATTATGTACCAGTGTCGAATACAAATGAATGACAAATTCCATATCATGTCCCATAGGAGTATACTTGCATTGATGTTAGACTGGGTCAGATACTGTAGAATAATTAGGATTTGTATGCACCCTTCACTGAAGTTAGTAGTCAGTACTAGGAAACAAATATGTATTTCAGGTGGATGAATATTTCTAATTATAAACTTGTGAAAATTTGATTATAAATCAACATACGTGAACATGAATGAATTTAGAGAGTGTATACTAGACACATATATTTCATATTTGGAAAACTTTGGAGAGTATATCTATATCAGTATCTATACACACACACACACACACACACACACAACACTCACAGACATTAAAAAGTACCAATATAAATGCCAATCGAAATTCATCAGTAAATATATATCATCCACAGATGCAAAAATATTTATGTTACTGAACATGAGTTTATGTATAATGTTGTTCTTCTAGGACGCTCTCTTATAGGTTGAATTTTCATTTCCAACAGCATTTAGGAGGAGTGACCACTTCTCACAATTTGTATCTGCCAAGACATCCACCTTACAAAAATGTACATGTGATACCTGGTAGGATTCTATATATGCATATAAATATACATGTGTGAATAGGCTACAGAAATTGGAAACAAGTATTCACATATTTGTTAAGTTTAAAAACACATGGAGAATATTTCAATTAAAATTTGACTAGATGTATAACTCCTACCTTATATAATGCAAATGTCAAGTCCAACTATAGAACATGTCTCCTCTGAACTGCTTGTATTTCTATTGTGTTGGGTTAATTTTCCCAATTATATTAGGATGAATAGTGTGAGTCTACTAGGTATGGGTTAGTGTCAGGGATTCAGTACTTCGAATGAAAAATTGGAAAATGAATCCAATGTGTATGTAAATATATGCTGCACAAATATCCTCCCGCTCTCATCCAAAACAATGCCTTGACATTACCTTCACCCCAAGTAAGACACAATTAGAGGAGAAGAGTTACACAATCAGTGAATACATATCTGGAATGGAAAATGCTCAGGAGTTCACAACCTTGGAGGTGGTTTAGGAGTTTCCAAAAGTAAGGGACATGGTAAACACTCCACAAACATGGAACTCTGCTGGCCTAAAAACTTTTTGAGAAACTGCCTCTGAGCTTCCGCACTGGAAATATATGTTGTTTTCATGAGATTTGGCTTCCTTTGTAGTGAGACCATCAAAGCTGGGTCTGCATCTATGTGACCTGGAGGACATGGTTTCTTATTTTCCAATGAACAAGATGAAGCAGTGCTGAATCCTCTCTTTATAGGTAAACTGAGGCCACTGGGGACTAAGTGTCTCCCCGTCTCCCCGTGTGGCCTGTGAAGCCATTTGGTCCTCCTCCACTTTTTGTGGTGTTTAGGCTGCTGCACTGTGAGTTTGGTATTTGTTTCACGAAATACTAGCAGCTAAACTGGGACACAGTGCTGCAGGGAGTTCTGTCACGTGTGGTGGGTCAGGGTCTGCAAGAGAATGCACCAACTAGGCTTCTATCTCTCACAGCTTGCCCCATTGCCCCCTTGTCCATATCAACCTGATTCTTAAATTTCCTCTTAAAACTCTCCATATAACAAGATGCCTTTACATATAAGGGTCTTCTGGCAGCACCATGTCAGTTACAAGCCATTTGGAATCCAATGGTAGATGCACATGGTCCTACCACGGATGTTTTATCAAACGCCTCCCCACCACTGCTCTAGACCCACTACTCAGCAGGCTCCAAATTACTGGCATCTCTGTTCTACACCATTTTCATGAAACTCAGTAAATCAAGGCACTGTCTGGTATACTCATGATCAGCAACAGGACATCCAATGTTTCTCCAGTGCCACCTGGTCATAGAAATTTCAAAAATTTCATGGTATTTATCTAGCCATTTTTCAAGCATGAAGTTGGAGGCACTGTGGGTTTCAATTCATTCGGCAAACATTAAATGGTTAGGAAGCTCATTTCAATGAAATCTCTGGAGAACTGTCACAGGCAAGGCTTCCCAAAGAATGGACAAAAGGTCACATTAGGCCAGGCCCATTGAGGTCAACAATGTGAGGTCCATGTGTGTTTTGACTCTCAATTATGGCTGCCATTTCTTTAAGAATAAAATCATGTGATATCCTTGCTGAGATTCCCAGGCCTCTGTGGAAATCTACCCGGGGCCTAGGTCTCAGTTTCCAAGAGCGACTTTCATGCGTGGCCTCTTAAAATCCCAACAAAATTCATGGCAATGCTTCTCTGAGTTCAGTTCCAAAACCCAGTGTCTAAGGGGAATCACACCAGAGTTCAAGCCCACGTGGACCCAGTCATTTTTTCCAATGCCACACAAATGACCAACATTAAAACCAAAACACTCCCACATGGCCCTCACCTTATTCCATATAGTAAATCATCTTAACCTCTGGCTGGAGGTTTCCATGAGGGACGCAGCCCAAGACAGTGTCCAAAATCAGCTCGTTTGCCCCTCATTTGCCTAAAGTCAGGGTAGCCTGGACACCGTTGCTGTGAACCAGGAGTGAGCAAATAAGCCTGCCGTTAATACTTCTGTGTTTCTCCAATTTGAGGCCTACTGATTTTAGGTATGGATTCTTTAGGTGATTTAGAGTCATGCGAAAACACAAGCACCTCTGCAGGGCTTTAAGAACTCATTTGATCCACAGAATCCCTATTCTCTTTTGTTGGAGTGCAGGAACCTAACAGAGGAAGGCAAGAGACTTCATCCACAATGAATGATATTTTTTTGCCATTTTGGTTTTGGAAGCTAACATGGGATCATTCTTAAGATCCATCAGGTGCTGAGAATCTAAGTCACAGCCACACACAGGTCCAAGAGGCTGATAAAGACACATCCCTTTCCAAAGCAATTAAACAAAGAGCCACAGGTGAGGCCCATTCATTTCAATTTGAAAACTGTTTTCTTCAAGCTTCACAAAGGGGTGGCCTGATGCAAAGATTTTCCTGACAATCAGTGCAACACAACAATAAGTAAGCAAAAGGCCCAAAGCAGGGTTTCTGCACTGAGACTTTCCTGGTCACACAGAAATCTGAGTTTTCTGAGATGCTCGCCATTCTCTTCAGCTATCCAGTACATGGCCATGTCACAGAGCTTGGAGGTGGTACATATTTTGGACACAAATCCCTGAGCCTATTCTGGAGAATGGCCAGAATTCAGGAAGAAAACAACAACTTAGAAAGATAGCAGGTGTTGCACATCGATAAGACAAGCTGCAGTCCATTCATATGTTGGGCAGGATGAATTATGGGAAGATTTATACTAGACAGGACATATCCATTAATGCATTCTCTTTTCTAATGTCTAGAACAACGGACACAGTGGGATACACATAAACAGAAACACTCGCCTTGTCAAATGACTTACTAGAAACTGTCTGCTCCAAAGCAAACAAACCGCCTTTTCAATCTATTCTCAGAACATGAGACAAAACAACAAACCCACACCCACTCCCACAAAGGCACCTCCTTCCCCCAAGTAGGTCTGTGACTATCCGGAGTGTCCTCTGACTGGTGGGCCATACTATGTTCCCCCGAAATGGCCTGTCTTCTCTCAGATCTTGTTTCCTTGACCAACTCTGTGAAGATGTCAGGAAAAAGTGGTTAGCCACTACCTGTTTTCTCAGGAAAGGTCCATCTTCAGAGCTCTCCTGGCATTTGGCCATCCTCACATCATTAAGTACCAAGAAAACTGACTCTGTCCTTGGTAAATCCAAACAAGTGAGCCCACTGGGCCTGGGACTGGGACTGCCTCTGGGTGCCTGGCTTCTTGGATACCAAGTTCAGAGAGTTCCATCACCAAGGAAATGAGGTATGTCCATTCTTTGGAACTGAATGAGGTCACTGCCTTGGCAACCAATTTGTCCTAACAGTTGCTTCCAAGGGTTACATAAGATGGAGGTTTCCCCTACTTCCTGTGACACTTTCATAAGGTAGAATGTATATCAACCATTGGCACCCGGGAACAGCTCTCCACTCAGGCCTGGATTGGTCCACCTTGTCTACAATAAGAAGAGAGAGGCAGATTCAGACACATCCCTTCATCCTGACCAGGTTGTTTGCCATGGAAGATGACTTTTGCTCTCTCAGGTGCTTCATACCTGCCTACAACTTCTCCAGGTATCATTTGTGCATGGACATTTGAGGTTCTCATCTTGTGGAAGATCCCCAACTTTCCTGTATTGTAAGAACCCCTCTGTCCCTGCTCTTCTGTAAAATGATTGAGGGAACAGTGTATACTTGGGGTTAAAAACAGGTTTGATTTGGTGACGAATGATTCTGTGCGATGAATAATGGTATTTGGAACCTGCAATATTTACAAGAATATAGAGGTGAAATATAAGTATGAAAAAAGAAATCTAGGTATGCTTTGAAGCCCAGAAGGGTTTTGCCCTTGATTGGGATACTTAGCTTTGAATTGTGTTCTGCAAAGATGTCTCAGATAATTTGATATACAATGGCATAGGACCTTGTACATTGGATGATTGAATTTAGAAGAGAACATCCAGTCAAAAAGGGATATTCAGTAGGATTACAAAGATAGTCGGTAGGTTTAGGAAGACGAGTGAGTAATGGATTTGGACCAAAAGTTCTTTAGCAATAGACTTTTGGTGATAGAGTGAATGTAAATGTCAGCACATATGAAGAGTCAGACACTATGTTGAACTGGGGAAAATATTTAGAAAAGCAGATATAAATGGAAACATTACGAAATCAGGCAAAGTACAAAGTGAGGGAAAGAATTAGACATTTTCAACAGGGTTGAGTTTCAATATATAAATTAGGAAAAAACAAATATGTAGTCACAAATAGGAGTGACAATTGACAGCATTAGGCAACCTGGACATGGATGTTTTTAGAAATCCATGTTCACTTTCCATTTAGGCTTTGGTACAATCATAAGTGTGACCTTTCCATTTTTTGTCCAGAATATTACTGTGATAATGAGGTGACATGAGTATTTCTTTCACCATTTCTGGGAGCAATATATTGAAGATGTAAAATTAGAATCGGGGGTACAAATAGGTGTACCCTGTTTCTATGAACATAGAGAAAAACCACGAATAGACCATACTGTGAATAAATAATATAACTTTTTTGAACTTTAAATAATGAATTGAACTGATATCTGAAAAATAAAAGGAAATTGTATATTGATATACAATCATTCATTCCAACCAGTTATATATCTAATGGAAATATTAGTGTTTTGGTTTATCATGAAGAGTGTGTGAGTTTTGCTTCAAAAAGATTATGGAAATTCAAAATAATGTGTTTGGAAAGAAGTCTCATGAAAAGACCAGTCAAGAAACCCTGACAATACATGTGTTCTGAAGCAAGAAGTGATTAATGTTGAAACAAATGCCTATTAATTTGTGAACTTGTGGATGAAATGTACATCCTATGATGTGCAAAAACTGAAGAAACAATAATATACCAGTGTCGAATACAAATGAATGGCAAATTACATATCATGTCCCATAGGAGTCTACTTGCATTGATGTTAGACTGGGTCAGATACTGTAGAATAATTAGGATTTGTATGCACCCTTCACTGAAGTTAGTAGTCAGTACTAGGAAACAAATATGTATTTCAGGTGGATGAATATTTCTGATTATAATCTTGTGAAAAGTTGATTATAAATCAACATACATGAACATGAATGAATTTAGAGAGTGTATACTAGACGCATATATTTCATATTTGGAAAACTTTGGAGAGTATATCTATATCTATATCTATACACACACACACACACACACACACACACACACAACACTCACAGACATTAAAAAGTACCAATATAAATGCCAATCGAAATTCATCAGTAAATATATATCATCCACAGATGCAAAAATATTTATGTTACTGAACATGAGTTTATGTATAATGTTGTTCTTCTAGGACGCTCTCTTATAGGTTGAATTTTCATTTCCAACAGCATTTAGGAGGAGTGAACACTTCTCACAATTTGTATCTGCCAAGACATCCACCTTACAAAAATGTACGTGTGATACCTGGTAGGATTCTATATATGCATATAAATATACATGTGTGAATAGGCTACAGAAATTGGAAACAAGTATTCACATATTTGTTAAGTTTAAAAACACATGGAGAATATTTCAATTATAATTTGACTAGATGTATAACTCCTACCTAATATAATGCAAATGTCAAGTCCAACTATAGAACATGTCTCCTCTGAACTGCTTGTATTTCTATTGTGTTGGGTTAATTTTCCCCATTATATTAGGATGAATAGTCTGAGTCTACTAGGTATGGGTTAGTGTCAGGGATTCAGTACTTCGAATGAAAAATTGGAAAATGAATCCAATGTGTATGTAAATATATGCTGCACAAATATCCTCCCGCTCTCATCCAAAACAATGCCTTGACATTACCTTCACCCCAAGTAAGACACAATTAGAGGAGAAGAGTTACACAATCAGTGAATACATATCTGGAATGGAAAATGCTCAGGAGTTCACAACCTTGGAGGTGGTTTAGGAGTTTCCAAAAGTAAGGGACATGGTAAACACTCCACAAACATGTAACTCTGCTGGCCTAAAAACTTTTTGAGAAACTGCCTCTGTGCTTCCGCACTGGAAATTTATGTTGTTTTCATAAGATTTGGCTTCCTTTGTAGTGAGACCATCAAAGCTGGGTCTGCATCTATGTGACCTGGAGGACATGGTTTCTTATTTTCCAATGAACAAGATGAAGCAGTGCTGAATCCTCTCTTTATAGGTAAACTGAGGCCACTGGGGACTAAGTGTCTCCCCGTCTCCCCGTGTGGACTGTGAAGCCATTTGGTCCTCCTCCACTTTTTGTGGTGTTTAGGCTGCTGCACTGTGAGTTTGGTATTTGTTTCACGAAATACTAGCAGCTAAACTGGGACACAGTGCTGGAGGGAGTTCTGTCACCTGTGGTGGGTCAGGGTCTGCAAGAGAATGCACCAACTAGGCTTCTATCTCTCACAGCTTGCCCCATTGCCCCCTTGTCCATATCAACCTGATTCTTAATTTTCCTCTTAAAACTCTGCATATAACAAGATGCCTTTACATATAAGGGTCTGCTGGCAGCACCATGTCAGTTACAAGCCATTTGGAATCCAATGGTAGATGCACATGGTCCTACCACGGATGTTTTATCAAACGCCTCCCCACCACTGCTCTAGACCCACTACTCAGCAGGCTCCAAATTACTGGCATCTCTGTTCTACACCATTTTCATGAAACTCAGTAAATCAAGGCACTGTCTGGTATACTCATGATCAGCAACAGGACATCCAATGTTTCTCCAGTGCCACCTGGTCATAGGAATTTCAAAATTTCATGGTATTTATCTAGCCATTTTTCAAGCATGAAGTTGGAGGCACTGTGGGTTTCAATTCATTCGGCAAACATTAAATGGTTAGGAAGCTCATTTCAATGAAATCTCTGGAGAACTGTCACAGGCAAGGCTTCCCAAAGAATGGACAAAAGGTCACATTAGGCCAGGCCCATTGAGGTCAACAATGTGAGGTCCATGTGTGTTTTGACTCTCAATTATGGCTGCCATTTCTTTAAGAATAAAATCATGTGATATCCTTGCTGAGATTCCCAGGCCTCTGTGGAAATCTACCCGGGGCCTAGGTCTCAGTTTCCAAGAGCGACTTTCATGCGTGGCCTCTTAAAATCCCAACAAAATTCATGGCAATGCTTCTCTGAGTTCAGTTCCAAAACCCAGTGTCTAAGGGGAATCACACCAGAGTTCAAGCCCACGTGGACCCAGTCATTTTTTCCAATGCCACACAAATGACCAACATTAAAACCAAAACACTCCCACATGGCCCTCACCTTATTCCATATAGTAAATCATCTTAACCTCTGGCTGGAGGTTTCCATGAGGGACGCAGCCCAAGACAGTGTCCAAAATCAGCTCGTTTTCCCCTCATTTGCCTAAAGACAGGGTAGCCTGGACACCGTTGCTGTGAACCAGGAGTGAACAAATAAGCCTGCCGTTAATACTTCTGTGTTTCTCCAATTTGAGGCCTACTGATTTTAGGTATGGATTCTTTACGTGATTTAGAGTCATGCGAAAACACAAGCACCTCTGCAGGGATTTAAGAACTCATTTGATCCAAAGAATCCCTATTCTCTTTTGTTGGAGTGCAGGAACCTAACAGAGGAAGGCAAGAGACTTCATCCACAATGAATGATATTTTTTTGCCATTTTGGTTTTGGAAGCTAACATGGGATCATTCTTAAGATCCATCAGGTGCTGAGAATCTAAGTCACAGCCACACACAGGTCCAAGAGGCTGATAAAGACACATCCCTTTCCAAAGCAATTAAACAAAGAGCCACAGGTGAGGCCCATTCATTTCCATTTGAAAACTGTTTTCTTCAAGCTTCACAAAGGGGTGGCCTGAGGCAAAGACCTTCCTGACATTCAGTGCAACACAACAATAGGTAAGCAAAAGGCCCAAAGCAGGGTTTCTGCACTGAGACTTTCCTGGTCACACTGAAATCTGAGTTTTCTGAGATGCTCGCCATTCTCTTCAGCTATCCTTTACATGACCATGTCACAGAGCTTGGAGGTCGTACATATTTTGGACACAAATCCCTGAGCCTATTCTGGAGAGTGGCCAGAATTCAGGAAGAAAACAACAACTTAGAAAGATAGCAGGTGTTGCACATTGATAAGACAAGCTGCAGTCCATTCATATGTTGGGCAGGATGAATTATGGGAAGATTTATACTAGACAGGACACATCCATTAATGCATTCTCTTTTCTAATGTCTACAACAACGGACACAGTGGGATACACATAAACAGAAACACTCCCCTTGTCAAATGACTTACTAGAAACTCTCCGCTCCAAACCAAACAAACCGCCATTTCTATCTATTCTCAGAACCTGAGACAAAACAAGAAACCCAAACCCACTCCCACAAAGGCACCTCCTTCCCCCAAGTAGGTCTGTGACTATCTGGAGTGTCCTCTGACTGGTGGGCCATACTATGTTCCCCCAAAATGGCCTGTCTTCTCTCAGATCTTGTTTTCTTGACCAACTCTGTGAAGATGTCAGGAAAAAGTGGTTAGCCACTACCTGTTTTCTCAGGAAAGGTCCATCTTCAGAGCTCTCCTGGCATTTGGCCATCCTCACATCATTAGGTACCAAGAAAACTGACTCTGTCCTTGGTAAATCCAAACAAGTGAGCCCACTGGGCCTGGGACTGGGACTGCCTCTGGGTGCCTGGCTTCTTGGATACCAAGTTCAGAGATTTCCATCATCAGGAAATGAGGTATGTCACATTCTTTGGAACTGAATGAGGTCACTGCCTTGGCAACCACTTTGTCCTAACAGTTGCTTCCAAGGGTAACATAAGATGGAGGTTGTCCCTACTTCCTGTGACACTTTCATAAGGTAGAATATATATCAACCATTGGCACCCGGGAACAGCTCTCCACTCAGGCCTGGATTGGTCCACCTTCTCTACAATAAGAAGAGAGAGGCAGATTCAGACACATCCCTTCATCCTGACCAGGTTGTTTGCCATGGAAGATGACTTTTGCTCTCTCAGGTGCTTCATAACTGCCTACAACTTCTCCAGGTATCATTTTTGCATGGACATTTGAGGTTCTCATCAGGTGGAAGGTCCCCAAATTTCCTGTATTTTCAGAATCACTCTGTCCCTGCACTTCTGTAAAATGATTGAGGAAACAGTGTATACTTGGGGTTAAAAACAGGTTTGATTTGGGTTACGAATGATTCTGTTCGATTAATAATGGTATTGGGAACCTGCAATATTTACAAGAATATAGAGGTGAAATATAATTATGAAAAGAGAAACCTAGTTATGATTTGAAGCCCAGAAGTGTTTTGCCCTTGATTGGGATACTTATCTTTGAATTATGTTCTGCAAAGATGTCTCAGATAATTCGATATACAATGGCATAGGACCTTGTACATTGGATGATTGAATTTAGAAGAGAACATCCAGTCAAAAAGGGATATTCAGTAGGATTAGGAAGATAGTCAGTAGGTTTAGGAAGAAGAATGAGTATAGGATTTGGACCAAAAGTTCTTTAGCAATAGACTTTGGGTTATAGAGTGAATGTAAATATCAGCACATATGAAGAGTCGGTCACTATGATGAACTGGGGAAAATGTGTAGAAAAGCAGATATCAATGGAAACATTACGAAATCAGGCAAAGTATAAAGTGAGGGATTGAATTAGACATTTTCAACAGGGTTGAGTTTGAATATATAAATTAGGAAAAAACAAATATGTAGTCACCAATAGGATTGACAATTGACAGCATTAGACAACCTGGACATGGATGTTTTTAGTAATCCATGTTCACTTTCCATTTAGGCTTTGGTACACTCATAAGTGTGACCTTTCCATTTTTTGTCCAGAATATTACTGTGATAATGAGGTGACATGAGTATTTCCTTCACCATTTCTGGGAGCAATATATTGAAGATTTAAAATTAGAATTGGGGGTACAAAGAGGTGTACCCTGTGTCTATTAAGATAGAGATAAAGCATGAATAGACCATACTGTGAATAAATAATATAACTTTTTTGAACTTTATATAATGAATTGAATTGATATCTGAAAAATTACAGGAAATCGTATATTGATATACAATCATTCATTCCAACCAGTTATATATCTAATGGAAATATTATTGTTTGGTTTATCATGAAGAGTGTGTGAGTTTTGCTTCAAAAGTGATTATGGAAATCAAAAATAATGTGTTTGGAAAGAAGTCTCATGAAAAGACCAGTCAAGAAACCCTGCCAATACATGTGTTCTGAAGCAAGAAGTGATTAAAGTTGAAACAAATGCCTATAAATTTGAGAACTTGTGGATGAAGTGTATAACTTAAAATGTGCAAAAACTGAAGAAAAAATAATGTACCAGTGTTGAGTACATATGAACGTCAAATTACATATCATGTCGCATAGGAATCTACTTGCATTGATGTTAGACTGGGTCAGTTACTGTAGAATAATTAGGATTTGTATGCACCATTCACTGAAGTTAGTTTTCAGTACTAGGAAATAAATATGTATTTCAGGTGGATGAATATTTCTGATTATAATCTTGTGAAAAGTTGATTATAAATCCACATACATGAACATGAATGAATTTAGAGAGTTTACATTAGACACATATATTTCATATTTTGAAAAATCTGTAGAGTGTACTGATATATTACACACACACACACACACACACACACACAAACACACAAAACACTGACAGACCTTTAAAAGAAGCAATATAAATGGCAATAGAAATTCATCAGTAAATATATATCACCCACAGATGCAAAAATATTTATTTTACTGAACATGAATTTATGTATAATGTTCTTCTACTAGGAAGCTCCCCTATAGGTTGAATTTTCAGTTCCAACAGCGTTTAGGAAGTGTGAACTCTTCTCACAGTTTGTATATGCCAAGTCAGCCACCTCAAAATGTACGTGTGATACCTGGTAGGATTCTATATGTGCATATAAATATACAAGTGTGAATAGGCTAAAGAGAAAGGGAAACAAGAATTCTCGTATTTTTTAAGTTTAAAAACTTATGGAGAACTTCTTCGATTAAAAATTGACTAAATTTATAACTTTTACCTTATATAATGCAAAAGGCAAGTCCAACTATACAACATGCCTCCAATGAACTGCTTGTATTTCTATAGGTTTGGGTTATTTTTCTCCATCATATTAGGATGAGTTGTTTGAGTCTAGTAGGTATGGGTTAGTGTCAGGGATTCAATATTTCAAAATGAAAATTGGAAAATGAATCCAATTTGTATGCATATATATGCTGCACAAATATCCTCCCACTCTCATCCAGAACAATGCCTTGACATTACCTTCACCCCAAGTAAGACACAAGTAGAGGAGAAGAGTTAGAAAATCAGTGAACACATATCTGGAATGGAAAATGCTCAGGAGTTTACAACCTTGGAGGTGGTAGAGGAGTTTCCAAAAGCAAGGGACAGGGTAAACACTCCACAAACATGGAGCTCTGCTGGCCTAAAAACTTTTTGAGAAACTGCCTTGAGATAGGGCACTTAAATATATGTTGTTGTCAGGAGATTTGGCTTCCTTTGTAGTGAGACCATCAAAGCTGGGTCTGCATCTATGAGACCTGGAGGACATTGTTTCTGATGTTTCAATGAACATGAGGCAGCAGTGCTGATATTTTTTTTTTTAGGTTAACTGTGGCCTCTGGGGTCTAAGTGTCTCCCCGTTGAACTGTGAAGCCATTTGGCCCTCCTACACTTTTTGTGCGGTTTTTGCTGCTGCACTGGTAGTTTGGTATTTGCTTCATAAAATAGAAGGAGTTCAACTGGGACACAGTGCTGGAGGGAGTTCTGTCACGTGTGGTGGGTCAGGGTCTGCAGGAAAATGCACTAACCAATCTTCTATCCCTCAAAGCTTGCCCCATTGCATCCTTGTCCATAGCAACCTGATTCTGAACATTGCCCTGAATCCTCTCCATATAACCAGATGCCTTTACTTATAAGGGTCTGCTGGCTGCACCATGTAAGCCACAAGCCATTATTAAGCCAATGGAAGATACAAATTGCTCCAACACAGAAGTTTTATCACACTCCTGCCCACCACAACTCTAGGCCCACTTCTTAGGAGGCTGAAACTTACTGGGACCTCTGTTGTACACCATTTTCATAAAACCCAGTCAAGCAAGGCACTGTCAGGTACATCCATGATCAGCAGCAGGACATCCAAAGGTTCTCTAGTGCAACCTAGTCATGGGAATTTCAAAAATTTCATGGTATTTATCTAGACATTTTACAAGGATGAAGTTGGAAGCACTGTGGGTTTCAATTTTTTCAGGAACCATTAAATGGTGAGGAAGATTATTTCAATGAAAGCTCTGAAGAACCCTCACAGGCAAGGCTTCTCAAAGAGTGGACAAAAGGTCACATTAAGCCAGGCCCATTGAGGTCTACAATGTGAGTTCCATGTGTGTTTATACTCTCAAATATGGCTGCAAGTCTTTCGAATGAAATCATGTGATACCTTGGCTGAGATTCCCAGTGCTCTGTGCAAAGCCACTCCGGGGCTAGATCTCAGTTTCCAAGGGTGACTCTCATACATGGCCTCTTTAATCCCAACACAATACATGGCAATACTTTTCTGAGGTCAGTTTCTGAACTCAGTCTCTAAGGGGAATCACACCAAAGTTCAAGCCCAGGTAGACCCAGTTATGTCTTCCAACTGCCACACAAATATCCACAATTAAATCCAAAACACTCCCACATGTCACTCATCTTTTCTATATACCCACTCATCATAACCTCTGGCTGGAGGTTTCCATGAGGGGTGCTGCCCAAGACAGTGTCCAAAATAACCACCCTTGCCCCTCATTTGCCTAAAATCAGGGTGGCCTGGACATCCTTCCAGTGAACCAGGAGTGATCAAATTGGCCGGCCATTAAGATGGCACTGCTTCTCCAATTTGAGGCCTACTGACTGTGGGGTTTAGAGTCTTTATGTGATTTGGAGCCATGAGAAAAATCAAGCACTTATGGGCTATCCTCTGCAGGGTTTTGAGGAACACATTTAAACCAAATGATCACTATTCTCACTTGATGAAGGTCAGGAACCTTACAGAGGAATGCGAGAGACTTCATCCAAAATGAATGCTCTTTTGTCCATTTTGGTTTTGGATGCACACATGGGATCTTTCTTTAGATCCATCAGGTGCTAAGAATCTAAGCCACAGCCTCACACAGGGCCAAAAAGCTGATTCAGACACATCCCTTTCCAAAGCAATTAAGCAAAGAGCCACAGGTGATGCCCATTCATTTCTATTTGAAAACTATTTCTTTTGACTCTACAAAGGTGTGGCCTGAGGCAAAGACGTTCTGACATTCAGGGCAACAGAACAATTGGTAAGCAAAAGGCCCAAAGCAGGGTTTCTCCATTAGAATTTTCTGGTCACACTCATATCTGAGTTTTCTTAGATGCTCCCATTCCTTTCAGCAATCCAGTACATGGCCAAGTCTCAGAGCTTGGAGGTGGTACATATTTTGGACACAAAACAATGAGACTATTCTGGAAATTGGCCAGAATTCAGGAAGAAAACAGGACCTTAGCAAGATTGTAGGAGTTGCCCACCCATAAGTCAAGCCACAGTCCATTCATAAATTGGGCAAGATGAATCTTGGGAAGCTTTCTACTAGTCAGGACACATACAATGATTCATTCTCTTTTCTAATGTCTAAAACCACGGACACAGTGGGATACACAGACAAAGAGACACTGGCCTTGTCAACCGACTTACCAGAAACAGTTCACTCCAAAACAAACAAACCGCCTTTCCTACCTATTCTCAGAACATGAGACAAAACCTCAAACCCACACCCACACACACAAAGGCAGCTCCTTCCCCCAAGTAGGTCTGTGACTATCAGGAGTGTCCTCTGACAGGTGGGCCATACTATGTTCTGATGAAATCGCCTGTCCTGTGTCAGATATGGTCTCATTGGCCCAATCTGTGAAGTTGTCACTAGCCAGCTGTGAGCCACTACCTGCTTTCTCAGGAAAGGCCTCTCTTCAGAGCTTTCCTGACATTTGTCCAACCTCACATCAGTAGGTACGAAGAAAGACTGACTCTGTCCTTGTTAAATCCAAAAAAGTGAGACCACTGGGACTGGGAATGGGACTGGCTCTGCATGCCTGGCTTCCCGGATCCCAAGTTCAGAGAGTTTCATCACCAAGGAAGTGAGGTGAGATTACTTCCTTCAGGAATTTAATGAGGTCACTGCCTTGGCAACCACTTTGTCCTAACAGTAGCTTCCAATAGTCCTATGAGATGGAGGCAGCCCTTACTTCCTGTGACACTTTCATATGTTAGAATGGTATATCAACCATAGGCACCCAGGAACAGCTCTCCACACATGCCTGGTATGGTCCATCTTCTCTACATTAAGAAGAGAGGCTTATTCAGACAAAACCCTTCATTCTGGAAAGGTTGTTTGCGATGGAAGATGACTTTTGCTCTCTCAGGTCCTTCATAGCTGCTTAATCTTCTCCGGGGATCAAATCTGCATGGACCTTTGAGGTTCTCAGCAGAGGCAGATCCCCTACATTCCTGTATTGTAAGATGAACTCTCTCGCTGCTCTTCTGTAACGTTAGATTGAGGGAAGAGTGTATGGTTAGGGTTATTAACATGTTCAATTTGGATTACGAATCATCCTGCAGGATGATTAATAGTATTGGGAACCTCCGATATTTATAAGATTATAGAGGTGAAATATAAGTATGAAAACAGAAATGTTGGTAAGATTTGAAGCCCAGAAGGACATTAGGCCCTTGATTGGGATACTTAGCTTTTAATTACATTCTACACAGATGTCTCAGATAAAGTGATAATCAATGGCATAGGACCTTATACCTTGGATGTTTGATTTTAGAAGAGAACATCCACTCAAATTGAGATAGTCGGTGGGATTAGGAAGATAGTCGGTAGATTTATAAAAAAGAGTGAGTATAAAATTTGGACAAAAATTTCTGTAGCAATAGGGTTTCGGTTATAGAGTGAATGTAAATGTCAGCACATGTGAAGAGTCAGTCACAATAATTAACTGGGGAAAATATGCAGGAAGGAAAATATCAATAGAGACATTATGAAATGAGGCAATTATATAGTGAGTGATAGGATTAGACATTTTCAACAGGGTTGTGATTGAGTACATAATCTTAGGAAGAAACAAATATGTAGTCACCAATAGGAATGACATTTGAAAGCATTAGGCAACCTGGATATGGATGTTTTTAGTAAGCCATGTTCACTTTCCATTTAGGATTTGGTACAATCATAAGTGTGACCTTTGCATTTTGTGCCCAGAAAATTATTGTGATCAAATATATATGTAGATCATATGATATGTGTATTTCTTCCACCATTTCTGGGAGCAATATTTGAGGACACATAAATTAGTATTGTGGGTACCAAGTGGTGTACCCTGTGTCTACGAATATAGAGATAATGCATGAATAGACCTTAGTGTGAATAAATAATATAACTTTTTTCACTTTAAATAATGGATTGAATTGATATCTTAAAATACATAGGAAATCATATATTGACATACAATCATTCACTCCAACCAGTTACACATATAATGGTAATCTTAGGGTTATTGTTTATCATGAAGTGTGTGTGAGTTTTGTTTCAAAAGTGTTTATGGAAATCGAAAATAATGTGTTTGGAAGGAAGTCTCATGAAAAGACCAGTCAAGAAATATGGAGGAATCCATGTGTTCAAAGCAGGAATTGATTGAAAGTGAAACAAATGCCTATAACTTTGCTAAATTGTGGATGAAATATATATCCTGTGATGTGCATAAACTGATGAAATAGTAATGTACCAGTGTTGAATAAAAATGAAGGTCAAAGTACACATCATGTCCCATAGGAATCTACTTGCATTGATGTTTAACTGGTTCAGTTACTGTAGAAATATTAGGATTTCATGCATTATTCACCGTAGTTAGTTTTATTTTTTTTCATTTTTATTTATAATTGTTCAAAACATTACATAGTTGTTGTTATATCATATTTCACACTTTGATTCAAGTGCATTATGAACTCCCATTTTTACCCCATGTACAGATTACAGAATCACATCATTTACACATCTATTGATTCACATATTGCCATACTAGTGTCTATTGAATTCTGCTGCCTTTCCTATCCTCTACTATCCCCCCTCCCCTCCCGCCCCTCCCCTCTTCTCTCTCTACCCCCTCTACTGTAATAAATTTGTCCCCCTTGTATTATTTTTCCCTTTCCCCTCACTTTCTCTTGTATGTAATTTTATATAACCCTGAGGGTCTCCTTCCAATTCCATGCAATTTTCCTTCTCTCTCCCTTTCCTTTCCACCTCTCATCCCGGTTTAATGTTAATCATCTTGTCATGCTCTTTGTCTCTCCTCTGTTCTTAATTACTCTCCGTATATCAAAGATGACATTTGGCATTTGTTTTTTAAGGATTGGGTAGCTTCACTTAGCATGATCTGCTCTAATGCCATCCATTTCCCTCCAAATTCTATGATTTTTTTCATTTTTCAATGCAGAGTAATACTCCATTGTGTATAAATGCCACAGTATTTTCTTCATTCTTTCATTGAAGGGCATCTAAGTTGGTTTCACAGTCTTCCTGTTGTGAATTGTTCTGCTATGAACATCGATGTAGCAGTGTCCCTGTAGCATGCTCTTTTTAGGTCTTTAGTGAATAGACTGAGTAGGGGAATAGCTGGGTCAAATGGTGGTTCCATTCCCAGCTTTCCAAGAAATCTCCATACTGCTTTCCAAATTGGCTGCACCAATTTGCAGTCCCACCAGCAATGTACAAGTGTACCTCTTTCCCCACATCCTTGCCAGAACTTGTTGTTGTTTGACTTCATAATGTCTGCAAATCTTACTGGAGTGAGATGGTATCTTAGGATGGTTTTGATTTGCATTTCTCTGACTGCTGGAGATGGTGAGCATTTTTTCATGTACTTGTTGATTGATTGTAAGTCCTCATCTGATAAGTGTCTGTTGAGGTCCTCAGCCCATTTGTTGATTGGGTTATTTGTTATCTTATTGTCTAATTTTTTGAGTTTTTTGTATACTCTGGATATTAGGGCTCTATCTGAAGTGTGAGGAGTAAAGATTTCTTCCCAGGATGTAGGCTCCCTATTTACCTCTCTTATTGCTTCTTTTGCTGCGAAAAAACTTTTTAGTTTATGTCCCATTTGTTGATTCTCGTTATTAACTCTTGTGCTATGGGTGTCCTATTGAGGAATTTGGAGCCCGAACCCACAGTATGCACATCGTAAGCAAATTTTTCTTCTATCAGACACTGTGTCTCTGATTTGATATCAAGCTCATTGATCCATTTTGAGTTAACTTTTGTGCATGGCAAGAGAAAGGGATTCAGTTTCAATTTGTTACATATGGATTTACAGTTTTCCAAACACCATTTGTTGAAGATGCTATCCTTCCTCCATTGCATGCTTTTAGCCCCTTTATCAAATATAACATAGTTGTAGTTTTGTGGATTGCTTTCTGTGTCCTCTATTCTGTACCATTGGTCCACCGGCCTATATTGGTACCAGTACCATGCTATTGTTGTTACTATTGCTCTGTAGTATAGTTTGAAGTCTGGTATCGCTCTACCGCCTGATTCACACTTCCTGCCTAGCATTGTTTTTGCTATTCTGGGACTTTTATTTTTCCATATGTATTTCATGATTGCTTTCTTTATTTCTACAAGAAATGCCTTTGGGATTTTGATTGCCATTGCATTAAACCTATAGAGAAATTTTGGTAATATCGCCATTTTGATGATATTAGTTCTGCCTATCCATGAACAGGATATATTTTTACATCTTCTAAGATTTTCTTATATTTCTCTCTTTAGGGTTCTGTAGTTTTCATTGTATAAGACTTTCACCTCTTTTGTTAGGTTGATTCCCATCTTTTTTTTTTTTTTTTTAGGATATTGTGAATGGAGTGGTTGTTCTCATTTCCATTTCAGAGGATTTGTCGCTGATATAGAGGAATGCCTTTGATTTATGTGTGTTGATTTTATATCCTGTCACTTTGCTGAATTCATTTATTAGCTCTATTAGTTTCTTTGTAGACCCTTTTGGGTCTGCTAGGTATAGAATGATGTCTTCTGCAATAGTAATAATTTAAGTTCTTCTTTTCCTATTTTTATGCCTTTAATTTCTTCCGTCTGTCTAATTGCTCTGGCCAGTGTTTCGAGAACTGTATTGAACAGAAGTGGTGAGAGAGGGCATCCCATTCTTGTTCCAGATTTTAGAGGGAATGCCTTCAATTTTTCTAGATTCAGAATGATGCTAGCTTGAGGCTTAGCATAGATTGCTTTTACAATATTGAGGAATGTTCCTGTTATTCCTAGTTTTTCTAGAGTTTTGAAGATAAAGGGATGCTGTACTTTGTCGAATGCTTTTTGTGCATCTATCAAGATGATCATATGGTTCTTATTTTTAAGTCTATTGATGTGGTGAATAACATTTATTGATTTTCGTATATTGAACAAGCCTTGCATTCCACGGATGAATCCTACTTGATCATGGTGCACAAATTTTTAATATGTTTTTGTATCTGATTCGCCAGAATTTAATTAGGGATTTTTTTATTTAGGTTCTTTAGGGATATTGGTCTGTAGTTTTCTTTGTTTGAAGTGTTTATGTCTGGTGTAGAAATTAGGGTAATATTGGCCTGGTAGAATGAATTTGGAAGATCTCCCACTTTTTCAATTTCCTGAAATAGCTTGATAAGTATTGGTATTAGTTCATATTTAAGGGTTTATAAAACTCTGCTGTATACCCATACTGTCCTGGTCTTTTCTTAGTTGGTAATCTTTGGATGGTTTCTTCTATTTCCTCAATTGATATTGGTCTGTTTAGGTTGTCTATATCCTCCTGACTCAATCTGGACAGATCATATGACTTAAGATATTTTTTGATGCCTTCACTATCTTCTATTATATTGGAGTATAACGAATCAAATTAATTTCTTATTATCTTCTGTATTTCAGAAATATCTGCTGTGATTGCCAGGGGGTGACAAATAACTTGTGTAGATTGATACAGCAGGAGTGGAAGCCGTTTATTGTAGAATCCGAGCGATATTTATACATTTTATAAAGCTTATCTAATTAGCATAAAATAGATACAGCAGTCAACCAATAAGGAATCTCCACACTTAATGGCTTGCTTTTGTTACTTCAAAAACCACTCCCTATGGCATTTGGCCGGGCGCCATCCAGACTTGTTTACAGACCCTAACATTTCTCTGGCAAAATACCAGGTGCCATGCTGACTTGTTTATAGACCTTAACATGTGATATTGACTTTTTCATCCCGTATGCTAGTAATTTGAGTTTTCTCTCTTCTTCTTTCATTAGCATGGCTAAGGGTCTGTCGATTTTATTTATTTTTTCAAAGAACCAACTTTTAGTTTCCTCAATTTTTTCAATTGTTTCTTTTGTTTCGATTTCATTAATTTCAGCTTTGATTTTAATTAAATCTTACCTTCTACTTATTTTGCTGTTGTTTTCCTCTTCTTTTTCTAGGATTCTGAGATGAAGTATGAGATCATTTATTTGCTGTTGTTTTTTTCTTTTTTTAAGGAATGAAATCCAAGCAATGAATTTTCCTCTTAGAACGGATTTCAATGTGTTCCATAGATTCTGATATGTTGTGCCTGTGTTTTCATTTATCTCTAAGAATTTTTTAATTTCCTCCTTTATGTCTTCTATAACCCATTGTTCATTCAGTAACCTGTTGTTCATTCTCCAAGTGATGCATGATTTTTCCTTCCTTCTTTTATCATTGATTTTTAGTTTATATTCCATTATGATCAGATAAGATGCATGGTATTATCTCTACTGCTTTATATTGTCTAAGAATTGCCCTGTGACATAATATATGATCTATTTTTGAGAAGGATCCATGTGCTGCTGAGGAAAAATGTAACTGCTTGATGTTGTGGAGTATATTCTATATATGTCAATTAAGTCTAGGTTATTAATTGTGTTATTGAGTTCTATAGTTTTCTATTTCAACTTTTGTTTGGAAGACCTGTCCAGTGGTGAGAGAGGTGTGTTGAAGTCTCCCATGATTATTGTATGGTGGTCTATTAGTCTCTTGATCTTGAGAAAAGTTTGTTTGATGGACATAGCTGCACCATTGTTTGGGGCATATATATATTTATAATGGTTATGTCTTGTTGCTGTATGGTTCTCTTGAGCAATATATAGTGTCCCTCTTTATCCCTTTTGATTAACTTTGGCTTGAAATCTATTTTATTTGATATGAGTATGGACACTCCTACTTGTTTCCGAAATCCATATAAGTGATATGATTTTTCCCAACCTTTCCCCTTCAGTCAATGTATGTCTTTTCCTATCAAATGCGTCTCCTGTAGGCAGCATATTATTGGGTCTTGTTTTGTGATCCATTCTACTAGCCTCTGTCTCTTAATTGGTGAGTTTAAGGCATTAACATTTACAGTTATTATTGAGATAATGGTTGTTCTTCCAGCCCTATTTGTTTATTTATGTTATTAAACATGGATTGTTTTCTTCTTTGATTATTTCCCACTTTTACTGTACTACATCCCACTGTTGGTTTTTATTGTTATTTCCCTTTCTTCTTCCTGTAATATTTTCCTAGGATGTTTTGAAGAGATGGTTTTCTAGCTACAAATTATTTTAACTTTTTTTTATCATGGAAGGTTATAATTTTATCTTCCATCCTGAAGCTTAATTTCACTGGATACACAATTCTTGGTTGGAATCCATTTTCTTTCAGTGTTTGAAAAATGTTATTCAAGGATTTTCTAGCTTTCAGAGTCTGTGTTGAAAGATCAGCTGTTATCCTGATTGTTTTACCCCTAAATGGAATCTGCTTTTTTTCTCTTGTAGCATTTAAAATTCTCTCCTTATTGTGTACGTTGGGCATCTTCATTATAATGTGTCTAGGTGTGGATCTCTTATGATTTTGCACATTTGGCGTCCTGTAGGCTTCTAGGACTTGGGAGTCAGTCTGATTCTTCAAGTCTGGGAAATTTTCTCGTATTATTACATTGAATACCTTCCTCATTGCTTTGGTTTTAACCTCTATACCTTCCTGTATTCCAATGACTCTTATGTTTGGTCTCTTTATGTTATCCCGTATTTCTTGGATATTCTGTTCATGGTTTCTTAACAGTCTTGCTGAGCTGTCTATGTTCTTTTCAAGTTGGAATACTTTGTCTTCATTGTCTGATGTTCTATCTTCTAAGTGTTCTACTCTGCTGGTAGTCTTCTCAATTGAGTTTTTTAGTTGGTTTATTGCTTTCTGCATTTCTAGGATTTCTGTTTGTTATTTTTTACAACCTCTATTTCTCTTTATAGCTGATCTTTTGCTTCTTGGATTTGTTTATGTAATTCATTGTCGAAGTGATCTTTCATTGTCTGATTTTGCTGTCTAATGTCTTCCTTGAGACTCCAGATCATCTGAAGCAAGTATATCCTGAGTTCTTTATCTGACATTCCATCTGCTGCAGCTATTACCCGTGGACCCCTGGGGTGTTTTGCCGATCGGTCGCAGGTCTGCCTACCTTGTAGGTGCTGGCGGCGGCTCTGCTCTGCCCCTATTCCAATTGGGGTGACGTGACTACCATGCAGGTGTGTTGCTGGGCCTGTTCCGCCAGTTTGTCGCAGGTCTGCCTGCCTTGCGGGCACGGGCAATGGATCTGCTCTGCTCCTATTCCAAATGATGTGAAGTGTCTGCCGTGCCGGCAGGGCGATGGGCCTCTTCTGCCAGTCATGTGCAGGTGTGCCTACCTTGCGGGCGCGGGTGATGGCTCTGCTCTGCCCCTACTCCAATTGGGGGGTCGTGACTACCATGCCGGCAGGTTGCTGGGCCTGTTCTGGGTGCGGGCGAAGGCTCTGCTCTTCCCCTACTAATATTGGGGTGACCTGACTACCATGCCGGTGGGCCACTGGGATTGTACTAGGTGCGGGAGAAGGCTCTGCTCTGCAACTACTCCAATTCGGTTGATGTGACTACCACGCCTGCGGGTCCCTGGGCCTGTTCTGGGCAAGGGCGGCGGCTCTGCTCTGCCTCTATTCCAATTGGGGTGACGTTACTACCATGCAGGTGTGTCGCTGGGCCTGTTCCGGGCGTGGGTGGCGGCTCTGCTCTGCCCCTCTGGCTTGATGACAAAGTGAGAGAGACCCGGGTGTTTGTGACTCACTTTCTTTACCAGGAGACCAACTGTTTCTGTCACCGCTGGTATCAATGAGGTTATCTCCTCTGCTGCTTTCTGATGACATCAGATCTCTGCCATGTTGGTATCCCATGCAAAAGGCAGCATTTCGTTCCCTTTGCTGGGTGACTAAAGCAATCGGTGAGTCCTGACCGGCATTCACAAGCCCCGTCTCAATCCTGTTGCCACTGCCTATGAAGGCTCGGTTGATATTTACTGATATTCAGCAAGACCCGGACCGAGAAGCAGTTTCCGCCGGTTCTTTAGCCCTGGGCCAGATCAGTTCCTGGAGGCGGAATTCGGCCGCTCTGGGCTCGGTGTATGTTCTAATAGAAGCAGGCTCCAAGGCGCAGTTTCTGCGGGTTCTTTAGCACTGAGCCTGAGTAATTTGTCTGCAACACAAAGGTGAATGGCATCCTGAAATTACCTGTTCTATAGCTGAATAAGCTGCGATCAGTCGAAAACAGGGATTATGAAGTCACCTCTCCATGATGGTGGCCGCTGGGTTCCTCTGTGGTCTGACGGGTGTGGAGAAACGAGTTGGACTGCATGCTTTCCCGTCTCAAACCCAGAATTCAGCACTGAGCACAGTGATTGCATACCTGGCAGGAGCCCACAGTACCTGCACCGCTGTATATTTGCCTTGCTATCTCGTCGTTTCCCAGCATGCGCCACAGACTCTAGCCACGGAGCGATTTCCTGAATAAGTCGCATGACCTTCTGTGAGGACAAATCACTCGCGTTTGAGCCCCCGTAGCTGATCCTCCTGAGATGGAAATATGTACACTTGGTTTTGGAGAACCACAATTTTGCTGGAAATTCCTAACAAGATAGGTTTTAGCCATTCTAACTCGTCATTCTCCCTCACAGTGACGCAGTACATGGGGGTGATGCACTCCCTTCGCAGCCATCATATGATCCCCTGAAGTTAGTCTTCAGTACTAGGAAACAAATAAGTATTTCAAGTGGATGAATATTTCTGAGAATAATCTTTTGAAAAGTTGATTATAAATCCACATACATGAATATGAATGAATTTAGGGAGTGTATAATAAGAAAAATATACTTCATATTTTGAAAAATCTGCAGAGTGAAAAAAAATATATATATATATATATATATATATATATATATATATATATATATATATATATATACACACAGAGAAATTAAAAAGTAGCATTATGTATGCCAATCGAAATTCACCATGAAATATATATCATCCACAGATCCAAAAATATTCATTTTAATGAACATGGATTTATGTCGTTCAACTAAAAAGCTCACCCGTATGTTGAATTTTCAGTTCCAACAGCATTAAGTAGGAGTGATCTCTTCTCACAATTTGTATCTGCCAAGCCAGCCACCTCACAAAATGTACGAGTGATACCAGGTAGAATTCGATATGTGCATATAAAAATACATGTGATGAATAGGCTACAGAGAAAGGGAGACAGTTATTCACATATTTGTTAACTTTTAAAACACATGGAGAACTATTTCAATTAAAATTTGCTAGATTTATAACACCTACCATTTATCATACGAAAGGCAAGTCCAACTATACACCATGCCTCCTGTGAACCTCTTGTATTTCTATTCTGTTTGGGTTATTTTTCTCCATAATATTAGGATAAAAGTCAAAGTCTATTAGGGTATGTGTTAGTGTCAGGGATTCAGTATTTCGAATGGAAAATTTGAAAATGTATCCAATGTGTATGCAAATATGTGCTACACAAAAAACTTCCCACTCTCATTCAGAACAATGCCTTGACATTACCTTCGCCCCACATAAGACACAATTAGAGGAGAGGAGTTAGAAAATCTGTGAATACATATGTGGAATGGAAAATGCTCAGGAGTTCACAAATTTGGAGGTGGTAGAAGAGGTTCCAAAAGTAAGGGACAGGGTAAACACTCCACAAACATGAAGTTCTGCCAGCCTGACATCTGGAGAAACTGCCTCTAAGGTTTGGCAATGAAATATATGCTGTTGTCAGGAGCATTAGCTTCATTTGGAGTGACACCATCAAAGCTGGGTCTTCATCTATGTGACATGGATGACATTGTTTCTTATTTTCCAATGAACATGAGGCAGCAGTGCTGAATTTTCTATTTGTATGTAACTTGTGGCCACTGGGGTCTAAGTGTCTCCCCGTGTGCACTGTAAATCCATTTGGTCATCCTCCACTATTCATGGTGTTTCTTGGTGCTGCACTGGGAGTTTGGAATTTGCTTCATGAATTACAAAGAGTTCAACAGGGACACAGTGCTGAAGTGAGTTCTGTCAATTGTGGTGGGTCGGGTTCTACAGGAGAATGCACCAACCAGGCTTCTATCACACATTGCTTGCCCCATTGACCATAGCAACCTGATTTTGAACATTGCCCTGAAACCTCTCCATATAACAATATGCTTTCACATATAAGAGTCTACTGGCTGCAAAATGTCAGTCACAATCAATTTGCAAGCCAATGGCAGATCCACATGGCCCACCACAGATGTTTTATCACCCACCTGCCAACCACTGCTCTAGGACAACTACTCAGCAGGATCCAACTTACTGGCATCTCTGTTCTACACCATTTTCATAAAACCAAGTCAATCAGGGCACTGTCTTACATACTCATGATCAGCAACAGGACATCCAAATGTTCTCCTGCCACCCGGTCATGGGAATTTCAAAAATTTTTATGGTATTTATCTAGCCAATTTTCAAGAAAGAAGTTGGAGGCACTGTGGGTTTCAATTTATTCAGGAACCATTAAATGGTGACTAAGCTCATTTCAATGAAAACTCTGGAGAATTCTCACAGGCAAGGCTTCCCAAAGAGTGGCCAAAATGTCAGATTAAGCCAGGCCCATTTAGGTCTACAATGTGAGGTCCATGTGTGTTTTGACTCTCAAAAATGGCTGCCAAGTCTTTAAGAATAAAATCATGTGATATCCTGGATGAGATTTCCTGTGATCTTTGGAAAGTCAACTTGGGCCTAGATGTCACTTTCCAAGGGCAACTCTCATGCACGGCCATCTAAAATCCCAACACAATTCATGGCAATACTTCTCTGAGATCAGTACCAGAACTCAGTCTCTAAGGGGAATCACAGCAGAGTGGAAGCCCAGGTGGACCCAGTCATCTCTTCCAACCACCATTCAAATGTCCACAATTAAAACCAAAACACTCCCACATGGCCCAAATCTTCTTCCATATAGACACTCATCATAACCTGTGGCTGGAGGTTTCCATGAGGGGAGCAGCCCACGTCAGTGTCCAAAATAAGCTTCCTGCCCCTCATTTGCCTAAAGTCAGGGTGGCGTGGACACCCTTCCTGTGATCAAATAGGCCTTCCTTTAATACTGTTTGATCAAACCAGGAGTGATCAAATAGGCCTTCCTTTAATACTGTTTGGCTTCTCCAACTTGAGGACTACTGACTTTGAGGTTTAGATTCTTTAAGTGAATTGGAGTCATGAGAAAAAACAAGCATCTATGGGCTAGCCTCTGCTGGGTTTTGAAGAACTTATTTGACCCAAAGGATCCCTGTTCTCACTTGATGGATTTCAGGAACCTACCAGAGGAAGGCAAGAGAGTTAATCAACAATATCTGATCTTTTTGCCATTTTGGTTTTGGATGCATGCATGGGATCTATCTTTAGATCCATCAGGTGCTGAGAATCTAAGCCACAGCCTCACACAGGGCCAAGAGACTGATTCAGACATATCCCTTTTCAAAGCAATTAAGCATGGATCCACAGGTGATGCCCATTCATTTGCATTTGAAAACTGTTTTCTTCAGGCTTCACAAAGTGGTGGCTTGAGGCAAAGATCTTCCTGACATTCAGGGCAACAGAACAATAGGTAAGCAAAAGGACCAAAGCAGGGTTTCTCAACTGAGACTTTCCTGGTCAACTGATATCTGAGATTTCTGAGATGCTAGCCATTCCCTTCAACTATCTAGTACATGGCCATGTCACAGATATTGGAGATGGTACATATCTTGGACACAAAACCATGATACTATTCTGGAGTGTTGCCAGAATTGAAGGAGAAAACAGGAAATTATGAAGCTAGTAGGTGTTGCCCATCTATAAGGCATGCCTGAGTCCACTCATATATTGGGCACAATGAATGCTGGCAAGCTTTCTAGTAGACAGGAAACATCCATTGATCCATTCTCTCTTCTAATGTCTACAATCATGAACACAGTGGGATACCCAGACACTCGCATTGTCAAAGGACTTACTAAAAATAGTCCACTCTAAACCAAACAAACCGCCTTTCCTACCTATTCTGAGAACATGAGACAAAACCACAAAATCACACCCACACCCAAAAAGGCACCTCCTTCCCCCAAGTAGGTCTGTGACTCTCCGGAGTGTCCTCTGACTGGTGGGCCATACTATGTTTCCCCAAAATGACCTCTCCTGTCTCAGTTCTGGTCTGCATGGCCAACTCTGTGAAGTTGTCAAGAGCCAGTGGTGAGACACTACCTGCTTTCTCAGGAAAAGCCCCTCTTCAAAGGTTTCCTGGCATTTCGTCATCCTCACATCTGTAGGTTCCAAGAAAGACTGACTCTGTCCTTGGTAAATCCAAACATGTGAGACCACTGGGACTGGGACAGGGACTATCTCTGAGTGCCTGGCTTCCTGGATCCCAAGTTCAGAGAGTTTTATCACCAAGGAAGTGAGGTGAGGTCACTTTCTTCAGGATCTGAATTATGTCACTGCCTTGACAACCACTTTGCCCTAACAGTTGCTTCCAAAAGTCCCATGAGGTGGAGGCTGCCCCAGTTTTCCTGTAACACTTTCACAAGTTAGAATGTCATATCAATCATAAGCACCCCGGAACAGCTCTCCACACAGAACTGGTTTGGTCCATCTTGTATACATTAAGAAGAGAGAGAATGATTCAGACACAACCCTTCAACCCGACCAGGATGATTGCCATGGAAGATGACTTTTGCTTTCTGAGGTCTTTCATAGCTGCCTTCATCTTCACCAGGGATCATTTCTAAATGAACATTTGAGGTTCTCAGCAGGTGAAGATACCCTACATTCCTGTATTTTAATACCAACTCTGTCCCTGCTCTTCGGTAAAGTTAGTGTATGGTTAGGGTTAATTATATGTTCGATTTGGGTTAGGAATCATTCTGCAGGATGAATAAAGGGATTGGGTACCTGCGATATTTATAAGAATATATAAGTGAAGTATATGTATGAAAACGGAAATCTAAGAAAGATTTGAAGCCCAGAAGGGCATTGGGCCCCTGATTGGGATACATAGTGTTGAATTACGTTCTGTACAATTGTCTCAGTTAAATCAATATACAATGGCATAGGACTGTGTACCTTGGATGATTGAATGTAGAAGAGAACATCCAGTCAAAAAGTGATAGTCGGTAGGATTAGAAAGATAGTCGGTAGGTTTAGGAAGAAGAGTGAGAATATGATTTGGAATAAAAAGCTTATTTAGCAATAGGGTTTCGTTTAGAGAGTGAATGTGAATGTCAGTACATGTGAAGAGTCATTCACAATAATGAACTGGGGAAATTATGTAGAAAAGCAAGTATCAATAGCGACATAACGAAATCAGGCAAAGTATAAATGAGTGATAGGATTAGACATTTTCAACAGGGTTGAGTTTGAATATATAATCATAGGTAAAAACAAATATGTTGTCACCAATGGGATTTACATTTGAGAGCATTAGGCAACCTGGACACGGATGTTATTAGTTATCCATGTTCACTTTCCTTTTAGGCTTTGGTACAATCATAAGTGTGACCTTTACATTTTTTTTGTTCAGAATATTACTGTGGTAAAATGTATATGTAGATCAGGTAACATGAGTATTTCTTTCACTATGTCTGGGAGCAATATTTTGAAGACATATACATTAGTATTAGGGGTACAAAGAGGTGTACCCTGTGTCTATGAATATAGAGATAATGCATGAATAGACGATAATATGAATAAATAATGTAACTGGTTCCACTTTAAATAATGGATTGAATTGAAATCTGAAAATATATAAGAAATCTTATATTGATATATAATCATTCATTCCAAACAGTTATATATCTAATGGTAATATTAGGATTATGGTTTATCATGAAGGGTGTTTGAGTTTTGCTTTATAAGTGATGATGTTAAACGAAAATAATGTGTTTGGAAAGAAGTCTCATGAAAAGACCAGTCAAGAAACATAGAAGAATCATGTGTTCTGAATCAGGACGTGATTGATCGTGAAACAAATGCCTATAAATTTTCTAACTTGTGAACGAAATATATATCCTATGATGTGCATTAACTGAAGGAGTAGTAATGTACCAGTGTTGAATAAAAATGAAAGTCAAAATACACATCATGTCCCCTAAGAATATACTTGCATTGATGTTAAACTAGCTCAGTAACTGTAGAAATATTAGGTTTTGTTTGCACCTTTCACTGAATTTAGTTTTCAGTACTAGAAAACAAATATGTATTTCAGGTGGATGATTATTTCTGAGAATAATCTTGTGGAAAGTTGATTATAAATACACATATATGAATATGAATGAATTTAGGGAGTGTATAATAAGACACATATATTTCATATTTTAAAAAATCTGGAGAGTGTATATATATATATATATATATATATATATATATATATATATATACACTCTCATACATACACACTCACATGCACAGATATAAAAATTAGCAATACAGGAGATCCATCATGAAGGCAGGCATGGAAAAATCAAGTCTCTGACCTCTTCAGCTGAGCGGGCATAAGGAGTCGTAAACTGTCTAAATGCTGTTTGCTCAGAATCAGTAGGCAATGTTGACCTGATGTGGATCTGGGGCGAACATTCTGGGCCCCTCAGAACACACACCGAGCCTGGATGGGCTGCATTCAACCTCCGGTTTGCCTGGTTCTCATGACTCAGCACTAAGATCCCACTGAAATAACTGTTCGGCCCTTCTGAACTTTCAGAGGTAAAAGCCAACCAAGCCTTCAAAAGCAGTGGCCACAGGATTGAAACGGCGCTTGGGAGAGACAGTCAGGACCCACCCGTTGCGTTGGTTACCTTGCAAAGGGAACAAACGGTCACCATTTGCATGGGATACCACCATAGCATAGAAATGACGTCACGGGCAGAGGAGATAACTTCATTAAAACCAGCGTGACAGGTGTGTAATCCCCTAGCCATCTCTCTCAACACAGTGGGGAAACCTTAAGGGCCCCTCCCAGCTCAGCCTTAAGGGCCTCTCCCAGCTCTCCCGTGAGCACGATAGCCAGACCTAGGGAATCAGGATTGGCTCGGGACTAGCGCGTGGAATTCCCGGCTCCTGATCCCACAAGTGCTGACAATTGAGGTCTCTTACACCACGTACCGGGGGCATGGCTCCCAGAGGGCAAGAAAATTCGCTGGGGGTCCTCAGCCCCAAGCTCTACAAAACTAGGGTCTGAGGGAGGCAAACAGGGAGAGTGTGCCCAGGCATTCATGAAAACAGGGCTGCCAGGAGTAGAGTTCTGGCTTGTAACCACTATTGTTTTGAGCGTCACAGGTGAGCAAGGCATGGCTTGAGGAAGCACAAGAGAAGGCCCTAGGCACTCAGGATTGGAGATCCGCCAAGTCTGGGAGGAAGAGCTGCTGCACAGTGATTGGTTCCCACTTATTCAGAGGAGAAGCTTGGCCCAGTGCACACAGCTCCACCTTCTGAAAGAGAAGTTAATTGAACTCTATGACTGCATTTATTATTATTATTTTTTTAATTTATATTTTTTCTATTTCTTTCATTTTCATTTTTGTTGTTGTTGTTCTTTAACTTTTTTTAATGTTTTTATTTTTTTATTTTATCATTATTATTATTAATATTATTTTAAATTTTAATTTTCATCTTTTAATTATAATTATTAATTAAAAATTTTTTTCTTTATTTATTTTCTATTTTTCTTTTGTCTTTTCATTTCTTTTCAATTTTCTTATTCCCCCTTCCTTGAATTCTACCTGCCTACTCTCATTCTCTTTAGTGACTTCTTCCCTTCCCTTCTAATATCTTTCCTCCGAAGCATCAAATAAATTTATAAGAGTAAGCAGTAACTCAGCAGTCAAACAAAACAAGAAGTAACATGAGCAGCATAAAAAAACAAGGAAGAAAAGGAGTACAAACAACAATGGACAGCCTAAATATTCAGAAGGAATCATCAGAAAAATGGTCATATAAAGAACTCAAGGAATACCTTAGACAGATGGAATGGAACCTTAAAGAGGATACGAGACATCAAAACCAAACAGTGAAAGAACCCATTGAAAATGAATTACATAAACAGATATAAAAAGAAAATAAGCATCTTTATTAGGAGATAGAGATTATAAAAAAATCAAACAATAATTCTAGAAATGAAGGAAATGATAAACCAAATTAAAAACTCAATTGAGAGTATCACTAACAGAGTGGAGCGAGTAGAAGACAGAATGTCAGATAATGAAGACAAAATATATCATCTTGAAAAAAGTCTAGCCAACAAAGAAATGCTGGTAAAAAGTCATGAGAAAAACATCCAAGAGATATGGGATATCATAAAAAAAAAAAAAACTTATGAGTCATCTGGATAGAGTAAGGTACAGAGATTCAAACCAAGGGAATGAGTAACCTGCTGAATGAAATAATTACAGAAAACTTTCCAGAAATAAAAATGGAAACGGATAAAAAAATTGTAGATGCTTACAAGACACCGAGCACAAAAAAATCACAGTAGACCAATGCCAAGAAACATTGTTATGAAGATATCCAATATACAAAGCAAAGAGAAAATATTAAAAGCTACAAGAGAAAGGAGGCAGATTACAATCAGGAGTAAACCAAAAATGTTAACAACAGATTTTTCATCACAGACGCTGAAAGTGAGAAGATCCTGGAACAACGTATTTCAAACACTTAAAAACAATGGATGACAACCAAGAAATCTGTATTCAGAAAAATTAAGTTTCAGGTAAGACAACTAAATAAAAATATTTTGTGATAAACAAAAGCTAAAAGAATTTGCAGCCAGAAAACCAGCATTGCAAAGCATCTTAAGGAAAACACTACACGAGGAAAAAATGAATATCAACAACGAAAACCATCAGTGGGAATTGCCTCAGTAATGACAGAGGGAGGGGGAAAAGCTAATCATGGATAAACAAACTAAATTTAAAAAAAAGAAGATAAATAATCAAAGACGGGTGGCAATACAAACCATATATCAATAGTAACTCTAATCGTTAATGGCTTAAACTCTCCAATAAAGTGACATAGGCTTGTAACGTGGATTAAAAAAAACAAATCCAACAATATGTTGCTTCCAGGAGACACATCTGAATGGAAAAGACATACACAGGCTGAAGGTGAAAGGTTGGGAAAATTTATACCATGCACACGGTCCTTGTAAGCAAGCAGGGGTGGCCATCCTCATACGGAATAAAATCGACTTCAAGACTAATTTAATCAAAAGGGATAAGGAAGGACATTATATACTGTTAAAAGGAACCATTCACCAACAAGACATAACAATTATCAATATTTACGCAGCAAATAATGGTGCTGCGACATTTATAAAACAAATTCTCCTCAATTTCAAGAATCAAATAGACCACAACACAATAATTATGGGAGACATCAACTCACCTCTCTCACCATTGGACAGATCCTCCAAACAAAAGTTGAATAAAAAAAATATAGAATTCAATATCACAATCAATACCCTAGACTTAACTGACATATATAGAATATATCAACCATCATCAAGTGGATATACTTTTTTCTCACCAGCACATGGATCCTTCTCAAAAATAGACCATATATTATGCCATAGGGCAACACTCAGTAAATATAAAGGGGTGGAGATAATACCATGAATTTTTTTCTGATAACAATGGAATGAAACTGGAAACCAATGGTAAAAGAAGGAAGGAAAAATCCTACATCACATGGAAAATGAACAATATATTACTGAATGATCAATGGGTTACAGAAGACATAAAAGAGGAAATCAAAAAATTCTTAGAGATAAATGAAAATACAGACACAACATATCAGATTCAATGGGACACAATGAAACAAGATTCAAGAGGCAAATTCATCGCCTGGAGGTCATTCCTCAAAAAAAGAAAAAAAAAACAAAAACAACAAATAAATGAGCTCTCACTTCATCTCAAAGCCGTAGAAAAGGAAGAGCAAAACAACAGCAAAAGTAGCAGAAGGCAAGAAATAATTAAAATCAGAGCGTAAATCACGAAATTTAAACAAAAGAAACTATTAAAAAATTAACAAAACTAAAAGTTGGTTCTTTGAAAAAATAAATAAGATGGACAGACCCTTAGCCATGCTAACGAGGAGAAGAAGAGAAAGAACTCAAATTACTAACATACGGGATGAAAAAGGCAATATCACAACAGAAGCTACATAAATACGAAAGACAATTAGAAATTATTTTGAAAACCTATATTCCAATAAAATAGAAAATAGTGAAGACATCGATACATTTGTTAAGTCATATGATTTGCCTAGACGGAGTCAGGAGGATACACACAATTTAAACAGACCAATATCAATCGATGAAATAGAAGAAGCAATCAAACGACTACCAACCAAGAAAAGCCCAGGACCGGATGGGTATACAGCGGAGTTTTACAAAACCTTTAAAGAAGATTTAATACCAATACTTTTCAAGTTATTCAGGAAATAGAAAAACAGGGAGCTCTGCCAAGTTCATTCTATGAGGCCAACATCACCCTGATTCTGAAACCAGACAAAGACACCTCAATGAAAGAAAACTACAGACCAATATCTCTGATGAACCTAGATGCAAAAATTTTCATTAAAATTCTGGTGGTTTGGATACAAAGGCACATCAAAAAAATTCTGCACCATGATCAACTAGGATTCATCCCTGGGATGCAAGGAGGGTTCAATATATGGAAATCAATTAATGTTATTCACAACATCACTAGACTTAAAAATAAGAACCATAAGATCATCTTGATAGATGCAGAAAAACCGTTAGACAAAGTAGAGCATTCCTTTATGTTCAAAACATTAGAAAAACTAGGGATAACAGGAACATACCTCGACATTGTAAAAGCTATCTATGTTAAGCCTCAGGCTAGCATCATTCTGAATGGAGAAAAAATGAAGGCATTCCCTCTAAAATCTGGAACAAGACAGGAATGTCCTCTATCACCACTTCTATTCAATATAGTTCTCGAAAAACTGGCCAGAGCAATTAGACAGATGAAAGACATTAAAGGCATAAAAATAGGAAAAAAAGAACTTAAATTATCACTATTTGAAGATGACATGATTCTATACATAGAAGACCCAAAAGGGTCTACAGAAAAAACTACTAGAACTAATAAATGAATTCAGCAATGTGGCAGGAAATGAAATCAACATGCATAAATCAAAGGCATTTCTGTATATCAGCGACAAAACTTCTGAAAAGAAAATGAGGAAAAACATTGCATTCACAATATCCTCATAAAAAATTAAATACTTGGGAATCAACCTAAGAAAAGAGGTGAAAGATTTATACAATGCAAACTACAGAACCCTAAAAAGAGAAGTAGAATAAGATCTTAGAAGATGGAAAAATATACCCTGTTCATGGATAGGCAGAATGAACATCATCAAAATGGCGATATTACTAAAAAGTTCTCCATAGGTTTAATGAAATGCCAATCTAAATCCCAAAGGAATTTTTTGTAGAAATAAATAAACCAATCATGAAATTCATATGGAAAAATAAACGACCCAGAATAGCAAAAGCAATTCTAACCAGGAAGTGTGAATCAGGCGGTATAGCGATACCAGATTTCAAACTATATTACAGAGCAATAATAACAAAAACAGCATGGTACTGGTACCAAAACAGGCGGGTGTACCAATGGTACAGAATGGAGGACACAGAGATTAATCCAAAAAGCTACAACTATCTTATATTTGATAAAGGAGCTATAAGCATGCAATTGAGGAAAGATACCATCTTCAACCAATCGTGTTGGGAAAACTGGAAATCCACATGCAACAAAATGAAACTGAATCCCTTTCTCTCGCCATGCACAAAAGTTAACTCAAAGTGGATCAAGGAGCTAGATTCAAATCAGAGACTCTGCATTTGATAGAAGAAAAAGTTGGTTCCGATCTACATACTGTATGGTCAGGCTCCAAATTCCTTAATAGGACACCCATAGCACAAGAGTTAATAACAAGAATCAACAAATGGGAGTTACTTAAACTGAAAATTTTTTTTTCTCAGAAAGAGAAACAATAAGAGAGGTAAATATGGAGCCTAGATCATGGGAACAAATTTTTACTCCTCACCCTTCAGATGGAGCCCTAATATCCAGAGTATACAAAGTATACAAAGAACTCAAATAATTAGACAATAAGATAACAAATAACCCAATGGGCCAAGGACCTGAACAGACACTTCTCAGAGGAGGACATAGAATCAATCAATAAGTACATGAAAAAATGCTCTCCATTTCTTGCAGTCAGAGAAATGCAAATCAAAACCACCCTAAAATACCATCTCAATCCAGTGACATTGGTAGCCGTTATGAAGTCAAACAACAAGTGCTGGCGACGATGTGGGGAAAAGGGTACTCTTGTACATTGCTGATGGGACTGAAACTGGTGCAGCCAATTTGGAAAGCAGTATGGAGATTCCTGGGAAAGCCGGGAATGGAAGCACCATTTGAACCAGCTATTGCCCTTCTCGGACTATTCCCTGAAGACCTTAAAAGAGCGTACTACAGGGATACTGCCACAACGATGTTCATAGCAGCACAATTCACAATTGCTACACTGTGGAACCAACCCAGATTCCCTTCAATAGATGAATGGATAAAAAAAAATGTTTTTTTTTTTTTTATATACTATGGAGGATTACGCAGCACTAAAAAATGACAAAATCATGGAATTTGCAGGGAAATGCATGGCACTAGAGCAGATAATGCTTAGTGAAGCTAGCCAATCCCCAAAAAAAAATACCAAATGACTTATTTGATATAATGAGAGCAACTAAGAACAGAGCAGAGAGGAAGAGCATGAAGAAAAGATTAACATTAAGCAGAGACATGAGGTGGCAGGGAAAGGGAGAGAAAAGAGAAATTGCATGGTAATGGAGGGAGACCCTTATTGTTACAAAAAATTACATATAAGAGGTTGTGAGTGTAATGGGAAAATAAACAATAAGAGAAATGAATGACAGTAGGTAGGGTAGAGAGAGAAGATGGGAAGAGAGGGGAGGGGGGATAGTAGAGCATAGGAAAGGTAGCAGAATACAACAGTAACTAATAAGACATTATGTAAAAATATGGATGTATAACTGATGTGATTCTGCATTCTGTATTTGGAGTAAAAATTGGAGTTCAAAACCCACTTGAATTTAATGTATGAAATATGATATGTCAAGAGCTTTGTAATGTTTTGAGCAACCAATAAAAGAAAAAAAATAGTAGCAATATATATGCCAATCGAAATTCATCATGAACTATATATAATCCAAAGATCGAAAAATATTCATTTTACTGAACATGGATTTATGTATAATGTTATTCAACTAGGAAGCTCACCCGTAGGTTGAATTTTCAGTTCCAACAGCGTTTAGGAGGAGAGATCTCTTCTCACAATTTGCATCTGCCAATTCAGCCACCTCACATGTGTGTACAAGTGATATCAGGTAGGATTCTATATGTGCATATAAAAATACATGTGCTGAATAGGCTACAGAGAAAGGGAGACAGGGATTCACATATTTGTTAATTTTAAAAACACATGTAGAACTATTTCAACAAAAAAATTTACTAGATTTAAAACTCCTACATTATATAATGCAAAAGGCAATTCCAACTATACACCATGACTCCTCTGAACTGCTTGTATTTCTATTCTTTTTGGGTTATTTTTCACCATCATTTTAGGATTATTAGTCAGAGACTAGTAGGGTACGGGTTAGTGTCAGGGGTTAAGTATTTCAAATGGAAAATTGGAAAATGAATCCAATGTTTATGTAAATATGTGCTACACAAAAATCTTCCCACTCACATCCAGAGCAATGCCTTGACAATACCTTTGCCCCAAGTAAGACACAATTAGAGTAGAAAAGTGTAAAAATCTAGGAATACATATATGGAATGGAATATGCTCGGGAGTTCACAACCTTGGAGGTGGTAGAGGAGTTTCCAAAAGTAAAGGAAAGGGTAAACACTCCACAAACAAGGAGCTCTGCTGGCCTAAGAATTCTTGGGAAATGGCCTCTGAGGTTGGGATCCTGAAATATATGTTGCTGTCATGAGCTTTAGCTTCCTTTGTAGTGAGACCATCAAACCTGGGTCTGCATCTATGTTACCGGGAAGAGATGGTTTCTTATATTCCAATGAACATGAGGCAGCAGTGCTCAATTCTCTCTTTGTAGGTAAACTGTGGCCGCTGGAGGCTAAGTGTCTCCCAGTGGGGACTGTGAAGACATTTGGTCATCCTCCCCTTTTCATGGTGTTTTTTGCTGCTGCACTGGGTATTTGGTATTTGCTTCACAAAATGTAAGAAGTTCATCTGGGATACAGTGCTGGAGGGAGTTCTGTCACTTGTGGTGGGTCAGGGTCTGCAGGAGAATGCACCAACCAGGCTTCTATCGCACAGAGCTTGCCCCAATAACCATAGCAACCTTATTCTGAACATTGCCCTTAAAACTCTCGATATAACAGGATGCCTTTACATATAAGGGTCTCATGTCTGCACTATATCAGTCACAAGCCATTTGGAAGCCAATGGCAGATCCACATAGCCCCTCCATGATGTTTTATCACACTCCTTCCCACCACTGTTCTAGGCGCACTACTCAGAAGGCTCCAAATTACTGGCATCTCGTGTTCTACATCATTTTCATGAAACCCAGTCAAACAAGGCACTGTCTGGTATACACATGATAAGCAACAGGACATCAAATTTTCTGCAGTTCCACCTGGTCATGGGAATTTCAAAAATTTCATGGTATTTATTTAGCAATTTTTCAAAAATGAAGTAGAGGCACTGTGCGTCTCAATTCATTCAGGAACCATTAAGTGTTGAGAAAGTTCATTTCAATGAAAGCTCTAGAGAACTCTCACAGTCAAGGCTTCTCAAAGAAATACCAAATGGTCACATAAAGCCAGGCCAATTGACGTCTAAAATGTAAGGTCCATGTGTGTTTTGACTCTCATCTATGGCTGCCAAGTCTTTCATAATAAAATCATGTGATATCCTGGCTGAGATTCCCAGGCCTCTGTCAAAGCCACCCTGGGCATAGATCTCAGTTTCCAAGAGTGAGTCTTATGTGTGTCCTCCTAAAATCCCAACACAATTCATGGCAATACTTCTCTGAGGTCAATTCCAGAATGCAGTCTCTAAGGGGAATCACACCAGAGTTCAAGCCCAGGTGGATCCAGTCATCCCTTCCAACCACCACAAAAATTACCACAATTGAAATCAAAACACTCCCACAGGCCCATCATCTTCTTCCATGTAGACACTCCTCATAACCTCTAGCTGGAGGTTTCTATGAGCCCAAGGTAGTGTCCAAAATAAGCTCACTTGCCCCTTATTTGCCTAAAATCATGGTGGCCTGGACACTCTTCCTGTGAACCAGGAGTGATCAAATATTCCTGCTGTTAAAGTGTTCCACTTCTCCAATTTCAGCCTACTGGCTGTAGGGTATAATTCTTTATGTGATTTGGAGTCATGAGAAAACCCAAGCACATATGGGGTAGCCTCTGCACGGATTTCAAGAACTCATTTGACCCAAATGATCCCTATTCTCACTTGATGGAGTTCAGGAACCTAAAACAAGAAGGCAAAAATATTCATCCACAATGACTGCTCTTTTGGACATTTTAGTTTTGAAAGCACATGGGATCTTTCTTTAAATCCATCAGGTGCTGAGAATCTAAGCCACAACCTCATACAAGGACAAGAGGCTGATTCAGACACATCCCATTCCAAAGCAATTAAGCAAAGAGCCACAGGTGGTGTCCATTCATTTCCATATGAAAACAGTGTTCTTCAGGCTACACAAAGGGGTGGCCTGAGGCAAAGACCTTTCTGACATTCAGGGTAATAGAAATAGAATTAAGCAAATGGCCCAAAGAAGGGTTTCTCCACTGAGACTTTACTGGTCACACTGATATCTGAGTTTTCTGAGATGCTCTCATTCCCTTCAGCTATCCAGAACATGGCCATGTCACAGAGCCTTGTGGTGTTACATATCTGGGAAACAAAACCATGAGTCTATTCTGGAGAGTGGCCAGAATTCACGAAGAAAAGTGGAACTTTACAAGATAATAGATGTTGCCCATCCATAAGGCAAGCTGCAGTCCATTCATCAATTGCGCACTATGAATCGCGGAAGCTTTCAACTAGAGACAACACATCCATTGATGCATTCTGTTTTCTAATGTCTACAACCTTGGATACAGTGGGATACACAGGCATAGAAACACTCACAATGTCAAACGACTTACTAGAAACAGTCCACTCCAAACCAAACAAACCACCTTTCCTACCTATTCTCAGAACATGAGAAAAAACCACAAACTCACACCTACAACGGCAAAGGCACTTTCTTCCCCTAAATAGGTCTGTGACTATCCGGAGTGTCTTCTGACTGGTGGGCCATATTATGTTCCCCCAAAATGGCCTGTCCTGTTTCACATCTGGTCTCCTTGTCCAACTCTGTGAAGTTGTAAGGAGCCAGCGGTGAACCACTACCTGCTTTCTCAGGAAAGGCCCCTCTTCAGAGCTCTGCTGGCATTTGGCCATCCTCATATCAGCAGGTACCAAGAAAGACTGACTATGTCTTTGGGAAAAGCAAACAAGTTAGCCCACTGGGTCTGGAGTGGGACTGGCTCTTGGTGCCTGGCTTCCTGGATCCCAAGTTCAGAGAATTCCATCACCAAGGAAGTGAAGTGAGGTCACTTCTTTCAGGTACTGAATATGGTCACTGCCTTGGTAACCACTTTGTCCTAACAGTTGCTTCCAAGGTTCCCATGAGATAGAGGCTGCCCCAACATCCTGTGACACTTTCAGAAGTTAGAATGATATATCAACCATAGGCACCCTGGAACAGCTCTCCACAGAGGCCTGGTTTGGTCCATCTTCTCTACATTAAGAAAAGAGAGCCTGACTCAGACACATCATTTCATCCTGACCAGGTTGTTTGCCATGGAAGATGACTATTGCTCTCTCAGGTCCTACATAGCTGCCTACATATTCTCCAAGGATCATTTCTTCATGGATCTTTGAGGTTCTCAGCAGGTGGAAGATCTTCTACATTCCTATATTGTAAGACCCACTCTGTCGCTGCTCTTAAGTTAGTTATATTGAGGGAACAGTGTATGGTTAGGGTTAATAACATGTTCGATTTGGGTTACGAATCATTCTGCAGGATGAATAATGGTATTGGCAACCTGCGATATTTACAAGAGTATACATGTGAAATATAAGTATGAAAGCAGAAATCTAGGTAAGATTTGAAGCCCAGAAGGGCATTGGGGACTTGAGTGGGATACCTAACTTTGAGTAATGTGCTGCACAGATGTCTCAGATAAATCAATATACATGGGACCTTGTACCTTGGATGATTGAATGCTGAAGAGAACATCCAGTCAAAAACCGATATTCGGTAGGATTAGGAAGGAAGTTGGTAGGTTTAGAAAGAAGAGTGAGTATAGGA